>NC_056737.1:215463768-215763768 GCF_019279795.1 Protopterus annectens
ATTTCAAGAGATTCACCATTCTTGAACATTATAACCATAAACAACCTCTGTTTTTTTACTTGCTTGTTTTGGGTATATCATGTTCAGCCAGTTAACTGAAAATTATAAAATGAGTGTTTAATACATGTAACTAATATTTAAAAAATCCATTTTTTACAGATGAAATTGCATTGGCAATACTTTTTTTCAAAATGCTTTGCCATGATATATTAAGAAATATTGGCCAATTATTATTACAAATGTTGCCTTGACAGATCCAAATTTAAACAGCTTGGCTACTAGTGTGTTTTATATTTTAGTACTAAATTTGCTTCCAAAGCAGTCAGTGTTATAACTCTATCACCATATCCCTTAGTAGAGTGAAAGATGCCAACACAATATACCTAAAACTCCAAAAAAATTACTGCATAACATTTATGAGCATGTAAACCGACCCAGACTAGCTACATTTCCATTCTTAATATCTCAAACATTCTGTTGAATCCTTACCTTCATGTTCGTATTTGTTTGACCAAAATACCACTTTTCATGCTCACAGTCAGACATTATAATGCCATGTATTACTGTGCTGCTTTGACAAGTATAATTAGCCTTCAATTTCAAAACCTTGCCTTCTATTCTAACCATGTGTCTCTTTAATACAGAATTACACATATTACAGTTACTGTTTTTTTATACTGCGGTGGTGGTGCTGTGGTAGCATTGTCACCTCACAGTTAGACGTTGCCTGTTCGATTCTCAGTTAAAGCGTCTTCTGTGTGGCGACATGCGTGAATGGGTGTTCCTTCGTTGAAGGTTGTGCGTTAGGCCCGGCAAGCCAGCATGTAAAAATCTACTGCCAATCATTAGCAGACCGGAGTTCCGCTGTGGCGACCCCTAACTGGGAAAAAAACGAAAGACACAACAACAACAGTTATTGTATTTTTACATATCCACCCTCATATCTATGGTTACCTATTATATTTTTTTATTTATATTTTTTATTTATATTTTTTTGCGTACCTATTATATTCTCAAAAACCGACAATGTTGAATCTGACATTGTCGACACGAGAATAGCGAAAGTGCAGAACGTTGAACAGGTAAACGGAAATCTCTGTAAGGGGAGATTTCCATTTACTTCAATGTAGTGCGGTCTTGGAGTTGGTATATTTAAGTAACGGGGGTGTGGGGGTTGCAGGGGGGCTTGCCACCCTGCCTACACCCTTTAGATTTTCTTTTTTTTTTTTATTTATTTTTTCTGAACATTCGAAATTTTAATGGTTCAATCATTAAAGGTCGACCTTTAGTGATTTGAGCAATTAAACTTTTGATGTTCTAATATAGACCCCATATATACACTGTTAAATAAAGTAACCTTATAGGACAAATATTCATCTAAATTCAGAGTTCTGGTTTAAGAGACAGTAGGTCAGTAAAGTAAGATATTCTTCAAATTAGTATCTGTAAACACACTTTTACATGTTTTTCAAATAATGCAAAAAGAAAACTGTTCTGAGAAAATGGTGTATTTATAACATAAAACAGCATATCTATATGTTCTTCTTCTTTCAATGTGTCTTATTTCTTACTCATTCAAAAATTTGAATTTGCCTATTAAACTTGTCCTTAGAATCCTACCAAGTGGGTAATAGGTAGCCTGGTGTGAATAATATTTCCTTAATCTCATCTAAAGTATTCTGCAAAATTGTATTTTCCATGATGTTATTTTCAATCTTGATGCCTTCTCTTAAAAGTAGAGGGGTTTCACAGATGACTGTGTATTTTTTTTGTGATACAAAAAAGGAGCATTTTGAGGATGTTTAATGTATATCTGATAAATACCTTCATCAAGCAAAAATACTAATGGAACACTTACTTAAAAGATGTTATCATTTCATATCAAACTATTCTAAATAATTTCCATCAGTTTTATCACACACAGTTTCATTATTTAGAAATGTACTGCACATTTATTCATAATCACATTGATTTATTAACACATTTCCTCTTTTGCATGCTTTATAACCATTAAATTACATTTTGCAAGTTTTAATGTTTACAATGCCATCCATGTACTTTTTGATTTTTTACTGTTTAGGTAAAAAACATGCAGTTTAACCCGCGGTGGTGGTGCTGCAGTAGCGTTGTCGCCTCACAGTAAGACGCTGTCTGGTTCGATTCTCAGCTAGAGTGTCTTCTGCGTGCAGACATACGTGAATGGACGTACCTTCGTTGAAGGTTGTGCGTCAGGGCTGGTAACTCGGCACATAAAAATCAACTACCAATCATTAGCGGACCAGAGTTCCACTGTGGCGACTCCTAACCGGGAAAAGCCGAAAGACACAAACACGAACAAAAGGTAAAAAACATGCAGTTTGAGGTAGAAAACATTTCCACTTGTTATGGATTTTAATTCACTTGATTTTGTTCAGTTTGTAAATCCTTTAATGATCTCAGCCACTGGAACTTTCTCTGAAAGATACAATAGATCTTATTCATGGAACCAAATATGACTCATGAATAGACATTAATCTGTTATGTAAGGGATGTGTATGATATCGTAAACATGCAAATAGCTTATTATTTTCATAATCTTAATAGGTGTAACAGTGTTTTTACTTTTTATAGTTTAAAATAATCTTTCCAACTTATTACAATCTCCTTGTATTTCTCATAACTTCCATAAAAATGGGATGCACTTCACTTTAAATACCAGACTTGAGCTGTTTGATCGCATTACCAAGTCTGTGATACTCAAATTTTTCAAACTCCACCATTATTTTTAATCATTGTCTTGCATGAGTTAATCTTACTTTCATCCAGTGATCTCACAAATCACTATCATCAGTGAAAAGTAAATAAATTGATCACATATCACTTCAAAGTCAGATTATCGCAGAAGTTGTTTAACTACTTCTTCCCTAAAATAGTTAATCTCTTAAAATTATACTGAAAAGAAGAAATGCCCTATCCCTCGGCCTGGCCAAAGCTTTTGACACAATTCCACACTCAGGTATAGTAGAAATGCTAAATAAACTGTTAATAAACCCCAATGTCATCTGCTAGATTGCCAACTGTCTCACAGATAAGATGCAGATAGCAAAATAGGGGAAGTTATTGCACAAAGAGTCCAATCAATAGTGTATTCCTCCAGAGGTCTGTGCTGGGCCTTCTCCTGTTTGGCATCAATTTTTCTGAAGTAAAAACCAATACCAAAGGGTTCTGGCTGCCTAAGTTTGCAGTTGACTGCAAGCTAGGAAGAGTCACTGAATCCCCAAATGAGTTTACTATCTTGCAGGAAGGTTTGTCTCAAATAAATAAGTGGTGTCAAAATCATTGTCTGAAACAAAATGCCAAAAAATGCATTATTGTATCCTTTGGGAAGCTATCTACCCTGGAGAACTACCACATTGACAATATGTCCCTAATAGCTGACCTGGTTGTTTCAGATTTGGGAACTTATGTGGACAGTGATCTAACTTTTGACCAACATATGTCTATTGTTGCAAGAAAGTCTTTCTATGTTGAACAGGTTATAAAAGTCAAGTGAAAATGACCTGCAGCTATGGCAGCTGCATGGCTCCAAAAGTCCTCAGTGCAATTAAAAAAAGCAAGAGCCAGCAAAACACTGACAATAAGGTTTATTGTAAATACAATAAATTGAACAAACAGACCAGTTTTGGCTAAATAGTTATTAAGCCTTCATCAGTGTATCAATGCTTCATAACAAATATTCCCCTTAAATAGTAGTTGGTCCACCTGGAGGTTAATAAAGGAAATTACACTTATATAAAAGTATTAGAAATATTCATTGAGTCCTGGTGGAAATAATATCCCTATTTAACAATCCATTTTTTCTCTTTGTTATTGAGTAGTTGATGCCAGCCTGATTTATTGTTATTGCTGCCCTGTATTTTATTTATAATGGTAAAGTGAAAATTGGCATTAGGGTGTTTCTTCATGTGTTTATATAATGCATTGCTGATTCTCTTGGTCCTAATATCACTTAAATGCTCCGAAATTCTGAACTTAAATGGTCTTGAGGTTTGGCCAACATAGAAGGCAGGGCAGCTGCATGCGACCATATAAATTAACCATTCTGATTGGCAATTTGCAAAAAAAAGTAATATTGAATATTTTTCCACTGTTCCTACTGGAAAACTCCTTGGTTTTAAAAATACTATTAGAGTGTGTACAGTGGCCACATGGAAAACAGCCTTGTAGAGCCCTGCTCTCTATGGTTGTTTGTATGGAATGTATGTCTGAGGTGCGTATACATTTATAATGACTCATGTGTTAGCCCAAGTTTTTACCTTTTCTGAAAGAAAAGTGACACGTCTCTTCTATAATGTCCCTCAGCCAGGTATCAGCTAGGAGAATATTCCAATGTCTACGTACAATGTTAGTAAGGACATCTGTATTCCTCCCATATGTTGTAATAAGTCTTATGGGTGAGTTCTGCTTAGCCAATTTGTCCTTATATTGTAATAACACAGACCTATCATGTTCAGATGCCCAATGTTTGGCTCGATATATAACCCCTGTTTTGTAGCCTCTCTGCTTGAATCTCTCAACACAATCTTGCTCATATATGTGATGAATATTAGCATCTGAGCATATCCTTTTAATTCTTAGAAACTGTGACTTTGGAATGTTTCTGCATATGTAAGATAGATGAAAGCTGGTGGCATGGAGTAAGGAGTTGAACTGGGGATGTTTTCTATAAACTTCAGTAGAGAGAGTATGGTCAGTATTCCGTGTTACCATTACATCAAGAAATGTAATGCTATTAGTATCAAAAGAGACCATAAACTCAATCCCCCATTTGTTGTGATTGAGGCATTCAACAAATTCCTGAAGGTAAATACTATCAGATCTCCATACCAACCAGCAATCATCCAAGTATCTCCTCCATATATCAATCTCTTCCAAATAGATGTTATGGGCCTGATCATAAATAAGTTGTTCTTCAATATAGGCCATGAAGAAATCGGCATATACGGAGGCAAATGAGGCTGCCATGGCAGTACCTTTCAACTGTAGATAACATGATTCCTGAAAGTAAAACACATTCTTGGTCAAAATATGTTCTGTTAAGCAAACCAGGAATGTATTAAAACCTGGTGGGTATAATTCGGCCTTTGATAGTCAATACTCAAGAGCCTCCAAGCCCGCCCAGTGAGGGATACTAGTGTACAATGCAGAAACATCCAAAATGACATAAGCCACCCAGCCTCCAACTGCATATCTGAAATGATCCTCAGGAATTCTGTGGTATCTTGTATTCTGGCTCTTACATTTGTAAATAAGGGCTTGAGATGTAGTGTCAAAAATTGGGAAAGGAGTTCCGAAATGGAGCCTCTGCCAGAAACGATTAGTCTCCATGGTGGATTTTGCATATTTTTATGAATTTTGGGTAAAAAATAGATATACTAACTAAAGGGATCCCTAACTGTTAGGTGATATAATGTTGTTGTTGTGTCTTTTGGCTTTTCCCGGTTAGGGGTCGCCACAGCGGAACTCCGGTCCGCTAATGATAGGCAGTAGATTTTTACGTGTCAAGTTGCCGGCCCTGATGCACAACCTTCAACGAAGGTATGCCCATTCACGCATGTCTCCACACAGAAGACACTCTAGCTGAGAATCGAATGGGACGTCTTACTGTGAGGCGACAACGCTACCGCAGCACCACCACCGCAGCATTAGGTGATATAATGTATCATCTGTAATAATGCTCTCTTCCCTCGCAAGATGAAGGAAACCATCAATCTGTTTCTTAAAACCATTGGTAGGATCACATACCATATGTGTATAATACCGTTTGTTCAAAAAGTTGTCGCATGGCTTCCTCTTTGTATTGTGTCATGTCTTGTATCATGATGGCACCACCTTTGTCTGCTGGCAAAATGACTTTTTCTTGATTCTTACCCAATTCCCGGACCATGTCCATCTCATGCTTGGATAGATTATTGGATTTTATCTGATGTTCCATAAAATTAAAGTGTTTCCATTTAAATTCAGAATTTCGGAGCATTTAAGCGATATTAGGACCAAGAGAATCAGCAATGCATTATATAAACACATGAAGAAACACCCTAATGCCAATTTTCACTTTACCATTATAGATAAAATACAGGGCAGCAATAACAATAAATCAGGCTGGCATCGACTACTCAATAACAAAGAGAAAAAAATGGATTGTTAAACTAGGGGCATTATTTCCACCAGGGCTCAATGAATATTTCTAATATTTTTATATGTGTAATTTCCTTTATTAACCTCCAGGTGGACCAACTACTATTTAAGAGGAATGTTTGTTATGAAGCATTGATACACTGATGAAGGCTGTTGCAGAAAAGAGGAAAATCCCAGGATGCAAAAAGCTTCCTTACCAGCCTCAGTAAGAAACTGAGATCCCTCATAAAATCCTCCAAAGCTAGTTACGAAAATAAAATTGCCAAAGATTCCAAAGACAACCACAAGGCATTCTATAACTATGTCAAGAATCTAAATGGCAATGCTCAGATCTGCTCTGAGCTAAAACAGAATGGCATTAAATATACTGATCCCAAGGATATTGCCAATATCCTGGCAGATCGATTCAGTGCCAACTTCACCCCTCTCACCCCCTAAATGGCCCATCTCAATACCGGAAGATTGCCAAATTCCAGTAATAACGGCCACACAGGTAAAAAACGCACTCTCCAAAGCTAAGAATACAGCATCCATGGGACCAGATGACATCCCGGGCTGTGTACTACATAAACTACAATATGAACTGGCACCTCACCTAAGTGTCATGTTTAATCATAGCCTCACCTCAGGTTTCGTGCCCACTGAGTGGCGCAGAGCTACAGTTATCCCACTCCACAAGGGGGATCCACCTTGGATCCTGGAAACTACCATCCCATCAGTCTGACAAGCCTTATCTGCAAGGCCATGGAGCGTATTATCATGGAACTTATAAACAAAGACATTGGCAACCTTCAAACACTGGACCCCACCCAGTTTGGGTTCATGAAGGGCCGATCTTGTCTCCTGAACCTGATTGACTTCTTCGAATCAGTCTCCAGAGCCATGGACAAGGGTAAGGTGGTCCACACAGCCTATCTAGACCTTGCCAAGGCCTTTGACACCATCCCCCACTCTGGAATCATAGATAAACTTACTAAGCTGGGCATTAATCCCTACGTCACCCAATGGGTTGCTAACTGGCTTACTGATAGAACCCACACTGTAAAAGTAGCCGACTCCAAATCCAGCTCTAGACAAGCGACAAGTGGAATACCTCAGGATTCAGTCCTGGGACCGCTCTTGTTTGGCATCTACTTCTCTGAAGTACTGGCCAACACTAAGGGACTCTGGATAACAAAGTTCGAAGATGACTGCAAACTGGGAGCCATTATTGAATCCCCAAATTATGTGGATACTCTACAAAAGGGCCTTACAGAAACAGATACTTGGTGCCAGAGCCATGGGCTCAAGCTCAATGCCAAGAAATGTATAGTTATCCCCTTTGGGAAAAAACATGTATCCATGAATTACCATATAGGTGGCAGTACACTAAACACTGAAAGTGTGATAAGAGACTTAGGTACACAGGTGGACAGTGGTCTCACCTTCGATAACCACATCACCACAACAGTCAGAAAATCCTTCTGTGTGGCACACCTCATCACTAAGAGCGTTTCATCCAGAAAAAAGGAGGTCATTGTCCCACTGTACTCATCCCTCATTAGACCCATTATAGAATACAACGCCCCCTTTGGTATGTACCTCTCAAGACATGTGCAGCAACTGGAAAGGCCGCAGAAATACCTCACTAAAAGAATCACAGGCCTAAAGCAGATGCCCTACGCTGACTGCCTTAAAAAACTCCAGCTGTACTCTGTCGCATATCGTCTACTCAGAGGTGATCTTTGCTTAACATATAAGGCCATGTCAAACCCAGAGCTGTTGGATATGCTACACTTAAAGAAATCCCAATCCCTCAGAGCCACACGCTCCAGGGATCTAAACCTTGTCATCATAATAAACAAAACATGCTGGAGGGATAGGTTCCTGACCCAGAGACTCCCCAGACTCTGGAATAGATTGCCCATACATGTCAAGCAGAGTGCCTCTTTGGTCCTCTTCAAAAGGAACCTTGACGATTGGATGGGAGAAAGGAAATTCACCCCAGGGATCATGTCAGTCGCCCTGCTAGACAGGGGTCCAGGAAAGTAAATAATGTGGGAAGAAATAGCCAGGGAATTGTTATGGCTAAGCTTGTATAGGCCCTAGGGCTGATAGCCTAGTACCAACCTATGAACCTATGAACCTATAATAACTACTTAGCTGAAACCGGTCTGTTTGTTCTCCTTATTGTATTTACAATAAACCTTATTGTCACGGTTTTGCTGGCTCTTGCTTTTTTTTTAATTGTACAGGTTATAAACAAAGGGATTGTGACTAGATCTAGAGATGTCTTTGCCCCCCTTTACTCAACCCTTATTAGGCTCATCATTGAATATAATGCCCCCTTTGGCATGCATCTGTCCAGACACATACAACTGGAACATCCACAGAGATACCTTATTAAAATGATGCATGGCCTAAACAACATGTCCTACATGGACCAACTCAAAGCCCCTATGGTATGATCCTAGTTACTCTCATTAAGGGTAATATATAAGTATTATCCATGAGATGGGTAAGGCCACCCTAACACCAAATGGGACAGGTTATTTTAAGCACCAAAAGAAAAATTAGCTAGGCTTAAAATGGCCCACAGGATCATCTAGCCTAGTACTTACCTATGAACCTATCAGCCACGGTGAAATTGTCCAGTAATGGGTTATTTCTAACCATCCTTTACTGATGGAATTTCAATAGATACTCATACTCAGCAGATGTCACTCCATTATCTTTACACTGTATTATCTGTGGCATTTAATTAGCACTTCCTGCTGAGAACTGTAAGTTTAGGTCACACAACATAATGTGCAGCTGGAAGCCTAAGTCTCAAAATATAACATGCAGAGCTGCAAGTATAAGTCATTCAACAACAATATGCAAAGATTCAGCGAAGGCAACAGACAAATCACTGTCATCTTGTGTTGTGTGTAGTTATAGTATTTGAGTATATTGTTATATTTAGAATAACAGCACTCCCTCAACTGGCTGAGTGGCTCCATTATGACAAAGTGTTGGTTAATCATAAATACTGCTGATGCAAAACAAGATGGATGGAGACAGGCAGTTGACCAGTGAGGTGACCCTGAGTTGAATGTAAAGCTTTTTACCTAAATAATTGTTCATTTTTTGTATATTTTATCACTTCCTGCATTACTTGAAAATGGTGTGTTACTAGTATGATACCTGGTCCATTTTCCACTCCGGGAGGAAGGAGGGATTTATGTTCAATCAGAGACACACAGGATGGTACAATATCCCTGCTGGAGACTAGAGAGATCACTGTTGTGCTGCAGAGGGAGGGGCAGTGCTGCTTGGAAGTAATGTCCCTCACAGAAGTGATGGACGTCATCTGAGTTCAGCCCATAGCAGCTCTGCTCCTTAGCACATGGGTTATATGGGTATATGTAGATTGATTTCATACTAATTTTATTTAATCACAAAATATCAATAACTTTTTCACCCACTATATCTCCCTTTCTTAAATATACTAATTTCATGGTTATACAATCATGGAGAAACTAAAATATGGCCGACAATGATCAGCTGGGTACATGTGTGTGTGTGTGTGTGTGTGTGTGTGTGTGTGTGTGTGTGTGTGTGTGTGTGTGTGTGTGTGTGTGTGTGTGCGTCTGAGTGTTGCTTTCTCTTTTGTCTGTGTTTGTAAAATTGTGGAGTTTGCATATTTAAGTATGTGGGATGTGAAGATGAAGTCTCTCACATGAGGAGAGCCGGGAGGCTTGCCCACTGCAAAAATGAGGAGGAGTATTTTCTGTTTATGACATATCTTTGATGAAATGAGATTTGAGTGTGTTGTGTTTTAGATCTTTCTATGTTTTGCGATTAGATATAAAAGTGTTAAATTAAACTACATACACGCACATGTATATATCTATATATCTATATATGTATATATATATATATATATATATATATATATATATATAAAACACAAATATAGTTAAGTGTAAAAAAGTTAGGCACTAGTGCAGAAAGTGGTCCGATACAAGCATTAGTAGCAAGTCCAACTACAGATATTGTCCAATAGTTCAATTGAATTCAACTCAAGCCCAAATAAATTCGAATAATTTTATTTGAGTCAGACGAACAGAGTAGGACAAGATAAGCGCTTTCACTAAAGTTAGCTTCCTCAGATCTTTACATCATCTGGTATAGATCCATCCCTTATATAATACAATCATTAATTATCAATTAGACTAATTAAGCAATTATATAAAGGAAGTAAAATAATACATTAAAAATATTTAAAATTAAAATATCCAGAAAATATGTCATATAAGACCATCATTGTTCAAAATTAGACCACAATAGCTGTTTCATATATCATAAAAATCTGATTTCTAAAAATAAGAGATGACTTTGTACATAGTGAAAGCATGTGATTGTAACAATATTGCATTCATTTATATCTAAAACGTACATGTTTTATTTGGACTAATAAATATTAAAAAATATTAAAAAACCTCGAAGAAGAGTTTCACTGTACTAACAATAATTACTAACTATAGGACTCTTATATAAACATTATTTCCTGATGAAAAAAAAAAAGTGGTCACATAACTTATTATATTAATGAGTTACCAGTTCCTAAAAATAATGTTAAAATATGCCATAAAATCTATATGATGTACTATTCGATATTAAAATCTGTATTATAAATATAAATATGAATATAAAACAGAAAAGACGTGGATGCATGTGAAATAAGTATAAGAATGATGTATGTTTAATGTAGGTATGTGAATAATTAATAATAGTATTTAATGAATATATGGAATGTATGAAGTTAATACATAAATGCATCTGTATGCATAATGTATAAATGTATGTAGGTAAGTGAGTGGATGAGAGGAATATAACATAAATGTAAATATGTATGACTTAAATTAATAAATAAATAAATAAATAAATTAATTAATTAATTAATTAATATATCATGAATATATAGCAAATGTGTGTAAATATATGATTGTGTGATTATGAGAAGTGAATTCATGTAAATTGTGTACAAGGGTGAAGTCCATCAATGAAGAAACGAGACAAATGAGAGCAACGTAAGCATGAATATATGATGAAATATAGTATATGATGAGCTCTGGGTGAAGTATCAATAATATTGAAAGAATGTATTATTGGTATATTATTTAATATGTCTTCTTTGTCTCAAGTATGGTTTGATCGAGGCCCTCTCGTTCAAACCATGTCCCCTATCTGCCCTTAATAAGATTATCCAACCACTTTCCTTATTCTCGGTGTGGCATCTTATATTCCCTCCCCGTGGGTTAGGTGATATGACTTCTAGAACTCTAAATGTAAAAGTATGTTGTTCCCCTGCTTCCATGACATGCTTGGCCAAAGCATTGTTGATGTTTCTCTTTCTAATGCTATAGCAGTGCTCCCTCATTCTATCCCGTAGGCACCTGTTGGTTTTGCCCACGTAGAAGGATGAGCATGTTGTGCAAACAGCTAGATATATAACATGACATGTCATACAGTTGGCATTGGCATTGATATTAATCACCCTGTTTGAATCTGGGTGTATAAAGATAGGATCTTCATTTATTAATGAGCAGAAGTTGCAACTACCACAAGGCATGGTAGAGTTAGTAATATCCGTATCTTTCCTATGTGTATTGTAGCATAAAATCCTCTTTAAATTCATCTTATTCCTATATAAAAACATAGGTTTTTCACCCACTATTCTTTTTATGTCATCATCTATGGTTAAAACATCCCAGTATTTGTTTATAATATATCTAATTACATCATTGTCCCTGGTGTAATAAGTAGAGAATTTAACATTGTTTGGAGTAAAATTAGTGGTCTTAGTGCTTGTGTTAGTTGGACCAAAATCAGGTGCACCTCTTGTTTCTCTTACTTCTGATGTTATTTCTAAGTGTTCAACGATTTCATTTAATTTATAACCCCTTGCTAGTAATTGATTTTTTAAATCATTTAAGTCCCTTTCTAAGCCCACTTCATTGGAATTCATCCTGGACATCCTTAAAGCCTGTCCTTTCATAATATTTTTGAATACATATATGGGGTGCATGCTAGTTCTAAACAGAAGCATGTTCCTATGACAGTTCTTTCTGAAGATTCCTGTATTAATTAACCCACATGGCAATTTTTCAATGAATAAATCTAAAAATTCAATTCTAGTCATACTATACTGTGTTGTGAATTTAAGGCATTCAGTTAGATTATTAATTAATGAAATAAAATTCTTTAAAAGATTCACATCACCATTCCATAGGATAAATAAATCATCCACAAAACGCCTATAAAAAATCACATGGGATTTAAACATGGGATTATTAAACAATATTATTTCTTCCCAGTATGCTAAAAACATGTTGGCGTAGCTATTGGCACATGGTGTGCCCATAGCTACGCCTTCACATTGTCTATAAAAATTGCCATCAAACACAAACACATTGTTTTCTAAAATCAATTCAAGAAAATGTGTTATAAGATCAATAAGAACTTCAGAATATTCACTATGTTTTCTGAGATAACATCCAACATAAGTTAATCCTAATTCATTCGGAATTATTGTGAATAATGACTGTACGTCAAGTGTAACCAGTATTAATTCGTTTGTAACTGTGTAATTCTTGAGTTTATCATATAAATCTGTTAAAAAATGCTTAGAATCACGTAGTACATATTGGTTATTATTTAAAACACATCTCAAATGTTTCTCAATAAAAACAGATATATGTTCGGTTACCCACCCTTTTCCTGAGACTATTGGTCGCATTGGTGGGTCAATATTATTTTTGTGGATCTTCGGTAGACCCTGTATAATTGGAATGGTGGGTGTGTGTATACATAGGTAATCATAAAGGTTCTTATCAATTAAACCACTTTTGTGGATGTCTGTTAGGACATCATATACATAAGAACACATATTTTCAATAGATTCCATACATTCAGTAGTATAAAATTTGTCTTGTAACATTGTATTCATTTTACATATATAATGTTCAGTATCTAAAATCACTATACCAGATCCCTTATCCGCTGGTCTGATAGTAATACTAGTATCATTTTTCAATTTATTTAAACTGGCTCTCTCACCATATGTTAAGTTGTTGAACCTTCTCTTGTTCTTTTGACTGAGTCCATTATTTGTATAGAATTTGTGAAGTTCTTCTTCTGTTAATTTAAAATAGGTTTCAACTAATGGGTGGTTGTTTGGTATAAAATCACTTAGATTCTTGAAACTAAAAGTCCTCTTATCATTGATTAGTGTATTAGATGCATCAGAGTTATCACTTGATTTAAACAGATATTTTAACATTAAATTACGACAAAATACCTTGAGATCCTTTACTGTATCAATGACAGAACTATTAGTGTGGGGGATAAAATTTAGTCCTTTATTTAGAAGTTTAATGTCGTCATCAGTTAATTCAGAACTAGATAGGTTAAAAATTAAACTTTGTGGTTGTTGTTCCACATTTTCTTTATAGTTGTATGATGTAGGGATTCCCCCGATAATTTTCTCTTTTGCCTCCCTCTGCTCATTGATCTGGACCTTCTCTGGTCCTTGTTTTGGCGTATGGCTAAAGGGAAAGACAAATCTATGCTTGTAGCTGTGGTGGCAGCCTTATCCTTTATTTTGGGTTTGACTACAGGTATGGCTGTAGAATGTTCTTTACCTTTGGTATTTGCTATATTGACTGTAGGATATAAATTGTAATTGTTAGAAATACCCTCATGTGTTAGATGTATAACATCTGATGAATCATTATGCACAATAGTTCTATCTTTCTCAACCATAATGTTATTATCCAATGGAGCTGATACATTACTATTAGCAATGTGTGGATTCATTATAACCTTCTCTGAAATATGTGGAACCATATTGTTACCAGGCGTAGGTTCATTATTGGTATGTGTTGTATTCCCTACCACACTATCAATATCTGGGATGACACTCCTAATAGTATCCGTATTTTGATTAGCTCTAGTATCATTCTGGTTATTCTCATTAATAGTAATTTCATCATTCATGTGTGTAGATGTTCGTGAATTTCTAACAATGTTTTCATTATAAGTTACATTCCTCGGCCAAGTGAAGACATTCCCTGTTCTAAAGTCCCTGAAGTCTCTAGAGACCTTTGTCTTTTTTTGTTGGAAAAGCTTATGCTCATATGCTGCTATACAATCTAGGATATTTTCAAATAAAGTACCAGCAATGTCTTCAGGGAATTCATTAAACAATTCACAATGTTTAGCATTTAAATTATCTATTAATAACTTTTCCTCAGGTAAGAAAAATTCAATTAACAGCCTCAAATACTTACGGCTGGTTTCAATATTTATGCGTTGCCATAATGCCAATAGTTCAGGGTAGTCCTTTCCCTGACTGGGCATCGAGAATACCCTGAGCCCTCGTGGTATAATATTATTTTGTAAACAAAATTCAAAATGTACCCTTTGTGTCTGAAGGCGCTTGAGTTTATAAAAGTCTTTTTCAATATCCCCAAGAAGTTTGTGTAATTTGTCCATATCTACCATTACTGCTGCATTATCGGTTTGGCCGTCGTTCTCCTCGAGAAACCATGTCGGTATGGATGTTCCATTTAGATGTTTCAAAAAGCGTGTTGTTAAAGCGTCCTTGCCTTGGTTTACACCTCCGGTCACTCGTGCAGCTTCCAAACCCTGATGTTCATCTCCGGGCATTAGTATACTCTCCACGATGCCGTCACCTCGGTATTCACCTCTCGGTTTGTATGGGAGCTCTATTTCCGCCATAACGCTTCTTCTAATCTGTTTACGACAGCCGTAAAAACTAACGTTTGTCAGAAATAACGTTATATCCGTGATTTTGGAACTGGATATTCGGATTTATCACAGTTCGTGTATAAAATATAGACTTCAATAAACTGATAGTGGATACAATATCCACTCGCAAATTAGAATGTTATTAGCCACAAAGCACAATACGTTTAAAAAGTTTTAAACTATTCAGGGATGTGCTGCCCACTTTCCGTTTGGTTTGTTGAAAATAAGAACTGTATTAAACGTAAAGTAATCAAACCAATGGATTAACGCACTCGTGCCACGAAAAAATGGTATAAATCAAGTGTAAAAAAGTTAGGCACTAGTGCAGAAAGTGGTCCGATACAAGCATTAGTAGCAAGTCCAACTACAGATATTGTCCAATAGTTCAATTGAATTCAACTCAAGCCCAAATAAATTCGAATAATTTTATTTGAGTCAGACGAACAGAGTAGGACAAGATAAGCGCTTTCACTAAAGTTAGCTTCCTCAGATCTTTACATCATCTGGTATAGATCCGTCCCTTATATAATACAATCATTAATTATCAATTAGACTAATTAAGCAATTATATAAAGGAAGTAAAATAATACATTAAAAATATTTAAAATTAAAATATCCAGAAAATATGTCATATAAGACCATCATTGTTCAAAATTAGACCACAATAGCTGTTTCATATATCATAAAAATCTGATTTCTAAAAATAAGAGATGACTTTGTACATAGTGAAAGCATGTGATTGTAACAATATTGCATTCATTTATATCTAAAACGTACATGTTTTATTTGGACTAATAAATATTAAAAAATATTAAAAAACCTCGAAGAAGAGTTTCACTGTACTAACAATAATTACTAACTATAGGACTCTTATATAAACATTATTTCCTGATGGAAAAAATGGTCACATAACTTATTATATTAATGAGTTACCAGTTCCTAAAAATAATGTTAAAATATGCCATAAAATCTATATGATGTACTATTCGATATTAAAATCTGTATTATAAATATAAATATGAATATAAAACAGAAAAGACGTGGATGCATGTGAAATAAGTATAAGAATGATGTATGTTTAATGTAGGTATGTGAATAATTAATAATAGTATTTAATGAATATATGGAATGTATGAAGTTAATACATAAATGCATCTGTATGCATAATGTATAAATGTATGTAGGTAAGTGAGTGGATGAGAGGAATATAACATAAATGTAAATATGTATGACTTAAATTAATAAATAAATAAATAAATAAATAAATAAATTAATGAATATATCATGAATATATAGCAAATGTGTGTAAATATCTGATTGTGTGATTATGAGAAGTGAATTCATGTAAATTGTGTACAAGGGTGAAGTCCATCAATGAAGAAACGAGACAAATGAGAGCAACGTAAGCATGAATATATGATGAAATATAGTATATGATGAGCTCTGGGTGAAGTATCAATAATATTGAAAGAATGTATTATTGGTATATTATTTAATATGTCTTCTTTGTCTCAAGGATGGTTTGATCGAGGCCCTCTCGTTCAAACCATGTCCCCTATCTGCCCTTAATAAGATTATCCAACCACTTTCCTTATTCTCGGTGTGGCATCTTATATTCCCTCCCCGTGGGTTAGGTGATATGACTTCTAGAACTCTAAATGTAAAAGTATGTTGTTCCCTGCTTCCATGACATGCTTGGCCAAAGCATTGTTGATGTTCTCTTTCTAATGCTATAGCAGTGCTCCTCATTCTATCCGTAGGCACCTGTTGGTTTTGCCCGTAGAAGGATGAGCATGTTGTGCAAACAGCTAGATATATAACATGACATGTCATACAGTTGGCATTGGCATTGATATTAATCACCCTGTTTGAATCTGGGTGTATAAAGATAGGATCTTCATTTATTAATGAGCAGAAGTTGCAACTACCACAAGGCATGGTAGAGTTAGTAATATCCGTATCTTTCCTATGTGTATTGTAGCATAAAATCCTCTTTAAATTCATCTTATTCCTATATAAAAACATAGGTTTTTCACCCACTATTCTTTTTATGTCATCATCTATGGTTAAAACATCCCAGTATTTGTTTATAATATATCTAATTACATCATTGTCCCTGGTGTAATAAGTAGAGAATTTAATGTTATACACATAGGAAAGATACGGATATTACTAACTCTACCATGCCTTGTGGTAGTTGCAACTTCTGCTCATTAATAAATGAAGATCCTATCTTTATACACCCAGATTCAAACAGGGTGATTAATATCAATGCCAATGCCAACTGTATGACATGTCATGTTATATATCTAGCTGTTTGCACAACATGCTCATCCTTCTACGTGGGCAAAACCAACAGGTGCCTACGGGATAGAATGAGGGAGCACTGCTATAGCATTAGAAAGAGAAACATCAACAATGCTTTGGCCAAGCATGTCATGGAAGCAGGGGAACAACATACTTTTACATTTAGAGTTCTAGAAGTCATATCACCTAACCCACGGGGAGGGAATATAAGATGCCACACCGAGAATAAGGAAAGTGGTTGGATAATCTTATTAAGGGCAGATAGGGGACATGGTTTGAACGAGAGGGCCTCGATCAAACCATACTTGAGACAAAGAAGACATATTAAATAATATACCAATAATACATTCTTTCAATATTATTGATACTTCACCCAGAGCTCATCATATACTATATTTCATCATATATTCATGCTTACGTTGCTCTCATTTGTCTCGTTTCTTCATTGATGGACTTCACCCTTGTACACAATTTACATGAATTCACTTCTCATAATCACACAATCATATATTTACACACATTTGCTATATATTCCTGATATATTCATTAATTTATTTATTTATTTATTTATTTATTTATTTATTTATTAATTTAAGTCATACATATTTACATTTATGTTATATTCCTCTCATCCACTCACTTACCTACATACATTTATACATTATGCATACAGATGCATTTATGTATTAACTTCATACATTCCATATATTCATTAAATACTATTATTAATTATTCACATACCTACATTAAACATACATCATTCTTATACTTATTTCACATGCATCCACGTCTTTTCTGTTTTATATTCATATTTATATTTATAATACAGATTTTAATATCGAATAGTACATCATATAGATTTTATGGCATATTTTAACATTATTTTTAGGAACTGGTAACTCATTAATATAATAAGTTATGTGACCACTTTTTTTTCATCAGGAAATAATGTTTATATAAGAGTCCTATAGTTAGTAATTATTGTTAGTACAGTGAAACTCTTCTTCGAGGTTTTTTAATATTTTTTAATATTTATTAGTCCAAATAAAACATGTACGTTTTAGATATAAATGAATGCAATATTGTTACAATCACATGCTTTCACTATGTACAAAGTCATCTCTTATTTTTAGAAATCAGATTTTTATGATATATGAAACAGCTATTGTGGTCTAATTTTGAACAATGATGGTCTTATATGACATATTTTCTGGATATTTTAATTTTAAATATTTTTAATGTATTATTTTACTTCCTTTATATAATTGCTTAATTAGTCTAATTGATAATTAATGATTGTATTATATAAGGGACGGATCTATACCAGATGATGTAAAGATCTGAGGAAGCTAACTTTAGTGAAAGCGCTTATCTTGTCCTACTCTGTTCGTCTGACTCAAATAAAATTATTCGAATTTATTTGGGCTTGAGTTGAATTCAATTGAACTATTGGACAATATCTGTAGTTGGACTTGCTACTAATGCTTGTATCGGACCACTTTCTGCACTAGTGCCTAACTTCTTTACACTTGATTTATACCATTTTTTCGTGGCACGAGTGCGTTAATCCGTTGGTTTGATTACTTTACGTTTAATACAAATATAGTTACATTTCCCTTGTTCAGATTTTTTGGTCATCAAAGTGAACTTTAGTGCCATTTTTTTACAAATAGCAGTTTGTGTAATGTCTGATTGAGAGAGTACCACTTTAATCGACCAAGGTTTTTGGTAGGACTTGGAGTTTGGCCGTGAGTTTATGTGTGAGTGTGTATGGTGTGTGTGTGTGTGTGTGTGTGTGTGTGTGTGTGTGTGTGTGTGTGTGTGTGTGTGTGTGTGTGTGTGTGTGTGTGTGTTAAGGTTATAGTAGGGATTAGGAAAGGGAAAAAAATTAGTGTATATGCAAGTGCCTCTGTATTAGAGTTAGATTTAGGGTCATGGAAGGGGTATATTTAGTGTCTGTACAAGTGTTCGCGGGTTAGGATTAGAGTAAGGATCAGGTAAGGAGATAAGATACTGTGTGTGTGTGTGTGTGTGTGTGTGTGTGTGTGTGTGTGTGTGTGTGTGTGTGTGTGTGTGTGTGCGTGTGCGCGCATGTGTGTGTGTGTGTGTGTGTGTGTGTGTGTGTGTGTGTGTGTGTGTGTGTGTGTGTGTGTGTGTGGAAAGTTTACCAGCTATCTTGTGTAGTGATTGTACATAGTGTATATAGCAACGTAAGTGAGAACGAATCAACATCAAGCACCTCACAAGGTTTGCGTTGTGACATCACATCTCCAGCATCGGTTGAACAATGGCTCAGGAATGGGGTCGTATTTCAAAAGCACAACGCATCTAATATGAACAATTTTAACAGCTGCACGAGTGTTTGAAGAGGGAGCAAATTCCGAAAGGCCTTTGAATGTGGAAATGCCCAGCCGGGTTAGTAAAGGACTCCCAACTGCATCGAGATTTGAAAGTTGTTTTCAACAAGCAAGGATGTGAGTTATTACAAATTCTTATTGGTTATAACAATAGGAAAATGGCTTTTATTTTAAAAGACATTAATAAACTTGACACTGACATCAAGAGAGACTTATTGTTTGAACATAGACTGGGTGAATTCAATAGTATTTTTAAAAATGCTGACCATGAGCTTGTTGATTTACAAAGAAGGAAAGAAAAAAAACTCATTAGAGACAAAACTGATTATGATACGGGTAGGGCGTACCCTGATCCACCTGAGGGCCAACAATCTAGGTGGTTTGAAAGATTTGATAAAGAGTATATAATTAATTAGGAAGACGACAACCAAGATTCTCAATGTGATAGTGTCCCTTTAGAACCACCACCTTTGAGGAGATCTCAGCGATTAATGAATCAGAGGGGGCAGGCACAAGGGAATGGGGCATATGGGCAGGACAATTACCGGAACCAATGGAGGAGGGGGAGGCAAGAGCATTACTGGAGGTAGTTAATGACGAATATGAAAGCATCAATGTGAAGGTATGTTGCATTATTAAAAATGTTGAGGATGACTTTAGCATTTTTAATTTCAGTAAGACAAATGTGAGTACTGACTGGGCTGAATTGTTCTCTAAGGGACTTAATTTTGTGCCAGCAACTAGGATCAATATTGTCAACACCATTGTGCAATTTAAATTATATATTAGGAAATTGAACTTGGCACTCTTTTTTTCACAGACAGGGGACACGATTAGTAATTTATTGGGGACACGATTAGTAATTTATTGGTTAATACTGGTTCACTGACTAGATCAATTACCTTCATTCCTTCCATGCACCCCATGGTTCAATTGTTTGAGACCTTTTGTGAAAAGGAATTTAGGAGAGTGGCCTTAACAATAAACACTTTGCGGGTAACGATGGGGTGAGTAATTTAACAACTGAAGAAAAGGCGTTGCTACATGATATTTTAGACAATGACAAGATCAGGATTATGAAACTGGACAAGGGGAGAGCATTAGTTATTATGGATACATGTGATTATAATAGTAAAATTACAGAACTAATGTATAGTGACACCTATACTGAGGTTTCCAAAAATTAGCTCAATATAGCATGCAGACATATTGATTTGAACATTGAACAACTTTTATTGAATGGGCAAATTACTGTGGAAACTTTTAGATTATTAGAAACCAAACTTCCAAGGATTCCAACAATTTTTGGAATCCCAAAAATTCACAAAAGTATCATCAACCCCCCTTACGACCAATAGTCAATGCAAAAGCATCAAAAACGTTCTGTCTGGCTAAGTATATTGATAACACAGTAAAGCATATTTTGGACAACAGGGATCTGATCATTAAGGATTCCTGGGACTTTCTTTCAAAAATAAAGCCTGATATGTACTATGAGCATTTGATACTAGTAACCATTGACATCTGTGACCTCTTTTCCGTAATACCCCATGACATTGGACTGGAATGGTTCTATGACTATCTTTGTAAGAACCATTCATTGAACCATGACAGTATATTAACTATTAGGTCCTGTATGGAGATGGCCCTGAACAATAACTTCATTACCTTTGAAGGACACTTATTCAAACAAGTGTGGGGGGTGGTAATGGGTGTATGTTGTGCTGGTCCAGTGGGAGGACCTCTTCATAGTGGATTCCGAGTTCAAGGACATGTGGGTTTTATATGGACGTTACCTGGATGACATGGTCTTATTTTGGCATGGGAGTGAAAACGACCTGAATAGGTTTTTCACTTATATTAATGAAACAACAACATTTTTGAAGTTTATCATGACCAAGGACTATGACATTTTAAACTACTTGGATGTGACCATCAGAAAAAAACATTCTAAGAGTAAGTTCACTTTACATCTTTACAGGAAACCCACTTATTCAAACTCTCTATTACATTTTGAGAGTTGGCACCCTCTGCACCAGAAGAGGTCACTAGTCAAGGGTCAATATGTAAGATTGGCCAGAATGATCTCTGAACAGGATGATTTATGTAGAGAATGTGATGTCTTAATGGGGATGTTGCAAAAAATAAGTTACCCCCATAAGTTTGTCAATGAAATAGTTGAAGAAATCAAACTTAAGAGAGATGCTGGTATCTTTACTGCACTACTAGCAAATCCTACTGGTATGACTAGATCCTTGGACTCGGTTAGGATGGACAGGTTCAGTAAGGCATTGGTTCTCCCCTTTACTATAGAATTTTTTAACATTAAGAACATTGTCCACAGGTTTTGGACCATGTTCAGCATGGATGATAAAATTCTTAAAAGACTAGGGGAAAAACCACTCGTGGTTTACAAGAAGGAAACATCATTGAAAGGCTTAGTAGAGAGGAAAAAGGCAAAGCCAGGACTAGGTGGAACTTTTAAATGTGGGAGGTGTCGACAATGTCCATTCATAATAGTCACCGATTCAATCAAGGTCAGGAATTTTGGCAAAATCACCACCCATAAAAAGTATTATTGTTATACAAAGGGGTGGTTTACATTGCATTATGTATGTCATGTGACGGATATTATGTGAGGAAAACAGTAAGAGCCCTCAGACAAAGAATATATCAGCACAACTATGATATTCACAACAAAAGGGACATTAATGCTTTATATAAACATCTAAAGGCACATCCAACACACTCCTTTAAATTATTTGTCCTAGAACAAGTTGATTTGGGCACATGAGGTGGTCCGGATGATGATTATTTTAGAATTTTTAGAGCTCAAGTGTCAGATAAGACTTGATGCATGACAGCCACCTGGGCTAAATGATAAGTTATCTATCAGTTCTGCTTTGAGATTAAAATCAGATTTTTTTATTTGATTTTAATAGGGTATTGTTTTTATAACAAGTTATGGTGGGCTACAAAGTATATAACATGATGTTGCTGCTTTAAATTACAAAAGGAAATCATGTTGTATTGTTGACCAATGGGCTTTAAGGGTAGGGTATTTAATTTTGTAATAGCTTGTAACTGATTGTTCTGAAGAAGTCTTGTATTCTGACGAAAGAGCTTAACGTATCAATAAACAGTTCAAATCACTGAGGATTAGTGCTATTGGTGCTTCGTGGTGGTTCCTTCCATTTTTTGTTTTTCCTTGGTTTAAGTTTGCTGTTATTTTCCTGTGTAGTGATTGTGTTATGGAAAGGCATTTGTAAGGTAAAGTACATGGTTGCGGTTAGGGGCAGAGTTAGGGTTACCATGCATTACTAAGGTGAAACAAGGGGGCAAATGTTGATAGAGTTATGGTTAGTACATCAGAAAAACAAATGTGTTTCCTTTTTCAATGTATTTGGTTTCAATTATTTGCGTTATCATTATTATAAATCTTCAAAATGTTTTGTTTTGTTTGATGTTTTATGTTTCAGTCATTTAACATGTTTTCTGTTCATAATAGGATATGTAATTGTAGCGGGAGGAAATATTTTATATTCAAAATATAAGCTGTGTAGGTATTTAATACACACATACACACACACACACACACACACACACACACACACACACACACACACACACACAAGCGCAGTTCTCAAATGAAAAAACATTGAGTACAAAGTAAACAAGTATGTTTAAACTACACTAATCAGACAAAACTTAAATAAAAACATTAAAGCATCTTTTTTTTTTTTTTTGCATGAGGACGGGTCCCCTGCAGTCTGATGCTACTTACATATACCAGCTCCAAAATAGCACTATAATGGGGAAAGGGTGAATTCCCCGACACAATGTACTTCAGTCTTGTACATAAATAGACTGGAAATTTGCAGTCTTTAAACATTCAATCACTTTTGCCAGTCTTTTCAGCATTCGAACGACTGACAGTTAAAGCACCTACATGGGACCCATATAGATAGACAGATAGATAGATATCAAAGAGTCATTTAATGCAGCAACCCAACTATATTACAATCTGTGCAGCAAGCTGTCCACAATGAGTACTTCTTTGCTTAACAAGCAGATTCACAGCCACTTAATAGAGCATTGTGGCAAAAAAAAATAAAATATTACTTGCAAATCAATCAGAATATCCTATATTTGTAAAAACCCTACACCCAAAGAAGACATCTGGAACATCACTTCAAGCATAAATCAATCAGTCTATCAATAAATAAATTAACTTGATTTTTAGCTCACAGTTAATATACATTGAAATGCAGCTTAAAATGCAAAGCATTATATCATCAGTCATCTGGATTCTGTGTTGGGGAAAAAAGGGTAAAACATGGCTGCAGTACATCAACCAAATGGAATTTGAGCAAAATGAGAACTGATAATTTACAGTACAGATTCATTAACATTTAAATTATACAATTGGATTGGAAAGACTGAGGTTTTAATCTAAGGTGATGTTGAACACCATGGATATTCCTGAACAGTATAATTAACTCTCACAGATGCACACCAAACCATCCAAATAGCAGACTTAAGTATGAAGTGCAAAATTTTACAGCATGTACAGTTGTCACAGACTGACAGCTACACTGTTCATCTGCCCAGGAAAAAAACTCAGATTGCAAAGAGACACCATATAATTCCATGCAATAATAAGAAAACAGTGCATCCAGTGAGATCTGTCTCCAGTCGAGCTAAGGCCTGCAATCCCTCTCATGTTGCCCAGGCACCAAGCCTCGCTATATCAGGATTCTGTAGATTTGCAAAAAAAAATATTCGCCTCACAAATATTTCTTTTGATTATAGATGAAAACTGTATCAGATTTTTGTGGATGGATATAATATAGAGGAACTTGGAACTTGAAAGAAAGTATCCTTAGGACTAAAAATGTTATGCCAAAAGGGAAGTTTAAGCGTTTTGAAAACAGATACACATGGTGTGATACTTTCAGCCTTAGGGTAACATAGAACTTGGAAAGTTCATTGAATCTTGACCTTGATACAACCAGTTAAAAAGACTCATCAGTTACATTTCAGACTGTACTTGTAAGCATGTCAGCTGCAACATACCTTGTCTGAGTTGGTTGGGTTGTGATTCTTTACCGTTATTACACTATTTAGGAGTTATACGTTTTAATGCAAATGCAGACTTTGACAGAACTGATGAAAAGATGAGATCATTGTTTTCACAAAGGGTGCAGAATGAAATGTTATGTATTACCTTCTCCTTCAACATGTCAGCAGTTAAAAAGCACCCACAGTACTTAAATAAATGTTTCTGATGAAGTATGCAATAGGTGAGTGGCATTACATTCTTGTAGAGCTTACTGCATCTGGGCTTTTTACTTGTTTTTATTTCAGTATGTTAACATTTTATTTCTGAATTATGTATTATTGTAACTGCATGCAGCTATATAAAGCACATTAGCATGGCATTCTGGGTGCTGCACTGATTCTAGAGTATGAATGCATTCCATAATGTTTGTGCAAAGTTAAATAATACAGCTGCCATGTTCAATACAAATTACTGCAGATGGGGAAGGGGAACCCGTTTTTCAAGTGCAACTGTGAAACTTTCCTTCGTAAATTAGGATGCTGGGGATACAGCATTTCAAAATGATTGCAGAAAACTACCATAAGGCATTGCATAGTTGAATATAAAAAAAGTTGGGACAGATATTTTTTAGTTTCAAGTTTGGGTTGTAAGATGAGTCTCCTCATTAATATTAATGGAAAATGTTCAATAAGCGCATTAAACTTTTCACATATAAAAATGATGCAACAGACACATGTAAGCACTTATTCAATTGCATGTGATCATCTGAAGTCATATTTATCTACACAAAAAGACCTATTACGTGTTTTATTCATGAGCCTATCACCCACCAAAGCAGCAAGATACACTGTGCGTGAAAGCTAACACAACAAGAAAGGGTAAGCAGTCATTTTATCACTAACTGATTTATCAAAGGATATTTAGTTGAGACTGACTGACTAAATAGTGCTGCAACTAAAATGTTAACTTTGTCAGTTTTATATATTTCACCAAAGCTTTGGAAAAATTAGGGTTAGACATAATAACTGCAAAGGTCTCCTATGAATGGGGTTTGGGGGATTGACCTCAACTTAAAAATACATATTCCACTTTTGTCAATGCTCTGTTTTCTCAATTAGTTTTAATCAGTCTATGTTTGATGAACTGGTAGACAGTGTATCAATCAATATCTTAAAAAAAAAAAGATAGAGAATTATGATGATATTAATTGTTCAACTCTGATGATAATTTGTTTTGGTCTCCAGTCCATATTATATTCAAAGAGTGAACAATATTCTTTCTCTGCTATAGGGTAAGTCAGTCACAATGAAACTATGTTAGGGATTTCCGCCATGCCCCAAGACTGTTAACACATTTTTCAAAAATATAGTGTATAGCTGATACACAAATAATCTGTCATGCAAGCTGTAAAACTTTAAAGTTTTATTTATTCTTTGTTGATTTGATTAGTCCCAATAGGCTAGTGGCCTCTTTAAAGGAAAGACCCAAGGTGGTATTTATACTACTAGGGAAAATTTGGTCAGTGCATTGGGGAATTTCCCCTTATTCTTTTTGGTAGGTGTCTTGGGATCTTTTAAGTCCAACTGAGCTGCTACCATCTCAAGCAGATGAGACTTCAGTTTAACATCTCATCCAAAGTAGTACGTACTCAGGAGTGCAACACCCTTTTGATGCATTGCAGTGACAGCAGTCTGGTCTGTCTGGTGTGGGAATAGAATCAGTAACCTTTCACACCAAAAGTGAGTGTGCTACCAGTAGAACCACTGCTGGTACAATTGTCTTAGAAGTTTTGTAGTGTTGTAGTACAGTGGGGATTTTGTAGAATGCAGTTAACATCTATTAAAATATTGTTGCAGATAAACAAAAGGATAGCTACTCATCAGGAAAAGCACAGCCACAAAATCAGTTGTTTCTCTTGTTAGAAGAAACATAGTTTGCTAAATATCTAAATTATTTCTGCCTAAACTAACAGAATTCTAATAACTCAAGATAGTTCAAGTCCTGTCTAATGTGTGTGTGTGTGTGTGTGTGTGTGTGTGTGTGTGTGTGTGTGTGTGTGTGTGTGTGTGTGTGTGTGTGTGTGTGTGTGTGTGTGTGTGTGTGTCATAAATGTGGGGGGACATGATCCCCAGGAGGGCATGGTCGGAGCTTCCCCCTGCAAAAATACTAGTTTCAAGTTGTCCCATTTATTTGTCTGCAATGGCAGTTTTCACATTTGTTCAAGTGTGGACATGACATGTGAGAAATCAGAAGTAAAGATTCGGTGGTAGAACCATATTCACGTAATAGGACCCGAGGACACTGCTTCATTAATATGTGGTATTGAGCAAAATAACAATAGAAAAGCATGTAATGGTTTATATTTGCAAAGTAAACAAAGTAAATACTACGAAGGTATCTGTGTTAAGTATTAATTTCTTACAAAGAATGCTATCTGTCTTTTTGCTGAAGTTGCAATTAGAAGGGCAGTTTAAAACATGAGATTGTATATGATGGAGGATAGCACAATAGGTATAATATACTGACTCCTATATTTGGCTTCTTCGGTCAGCTGAATATGTATTAAATGTCCAAATGTAAGGTGGCCATAGTTGTTTCTAATTTCAGACTGAGGCACTTCCAAATAAAGAGACTGCCCCTGTGCAAGTACAAGAAAGTTTAACATTGGCAATCATTAAAATGGCAGTTTCATTTTCACTTGACTTTAAAGTCTTCTTTTGGTAAGACTGATATATTTGATTGTTAGAGGTGGGCAAAGCATTATCTTGTGTATCCATCTGTAATAGCCAACTGGCCATTATATTCAGAACCATGTAATAGCTTGCAATTAGTATCTCTCACAAACTAGTGTTCCTCTTGTTTTCTTTCGTGTCACTGCGGTGCGTTTCCCAGAAGCCTTACTTTGTGAATGAGTTCACATGAGTACTGCTGTGCTGTCTTCTCATGGAGTTTGTACACAAGCAATAATACCCAACAGGATGGATGTTATCAGGGAAATAGCAAACTGCCCAGGAGTGTTGTGAAACAAGATACCACAGGAGAAGGGGCTTACCTCGGATTTCAGGTCCATTATTTCCCTCATAACTCTTACTGTGGAGGATACCATTGTACTTAAATAATGATCTGTCTGTTAAAGTGTCTGTTTTTCAAATTGGCCATTATAGGATATGTAATTGTAGTGGGAGGAAAACACACACACACACACACACACACACACACACACACACACACACACACACACACACACACACACACACAAACGAGTCCAGCAATTACAACTACTTTCTGAAGTACACTTCAGATGTGTCTTTATGATTAAATAAATGAAAAAAATCATCAAGTATAAGGCACTGTAACCCTCTTATGCCTCTCAACTGTTTTTAAGTTTGATATGTCCAACAAAAATGACATTTTGTGGTAAATCACTGAAAAATAATGTCAGTCAATGAAGCTCTATAGTTTCAAACTTCTTCTTGCTCAGAAAATATAGGTGTTATATTTAAAGACTGATCATGATTTTGGGTACCTCCCCCATATCATTGGCTTTACCCAGAATCCTTAAGTGTGGAAGTTAAGATGTATGCAGTCACTCTCACTTGCTCATTCTCTATCTCTGTCACTCAATCTATTTCACTTTCTCTCTCTCTCATTTTGTATCTCTTAAAAACACACACGTGTGCACACACACATAGAAACATACACACACACAAAAGCACATGCACATACACACATGCATGTTACTTTTTTCTTTTGTTTACTTTTTTACACTGACTAAACACCAAAGTCACATTAGCGAGTATAACAAAATGGTGGTGGTTTGCTTTTTTTCCAGTCTGTGCTTCATGTCAACTTATAATATGCTACCATGGAGTGGCACAGTTGTTTTTTTACCCAACAATATCAGAACATTAATACCCTGTTGGAGAACACTCATTATCAAGTAGGGTGACAATGCACATTTAACCCGGCATCTAATACATAATAAAGCTTTTGTACTATTAAAGGTGTTGGCTTTTTATATCAAGATATAGTAGGCAGTGATCCACACAATAGTTTCTGTGTAAGAGACGCACTCAAAAGAAATGCTCACCATTTAAAAGGAAGCTTCTTTATTAATTAATTTGTTAACTTAGCACATGTCTGATTCATGGGCCACCAAGAAGTATTGCTGGTTTACTGACTTACTCAGATCCCATTTTTTCCATTGGAGACTACGGGTCTCAAACCCTTAACTAGCAGTTGAAGCTTGTTAGCAGCTCATACCCTTTCCCTCAGTGCTAGATTGTAAAACAACATACATTGTAGCATGTAAAATTTCTGCAACTGGTTGATCAGTAGCAAAATCAGTACTCAAAATATTTCAGCCCAGCATGATCTGGTACCAAAGTAAGACATATCATGCTGTACAGGTATATAAGGTGAACTTGGAATATATAAAAATTCAGACTGTAGTAAGATTTTAAAATCTACAGTCTGAAAATAATTCCTAATATCTTACAACAAAATGTTTATATGCAATGGGTAATAACTAAAACTCTGTGTACAAGTTATTTAATTCCTCTGTAACCAAAGAAGTCTATAAAATTCTGATCAACATTCATTACCTATTATCTTCCTTTGCAGAGCACAGTTTGTCATGAAAGAACAAGCTGTGCAGGATTCTATGTATTTAAGCTCCATATTTGATGTCCACAGTAATCTAAAACAGGCTACAGAGGGCTATTAGACACAGCCAATAATATTCCTGAAGTACTTGTGGGATACATTGTAGGAAAGAGATACACATGAACCTTTAACAAGTAGTAGCCTCTGGGCATGGCCAGGTCCCTATAAATCCACTAGTGTTACTGATCAGGACATTGTGAAAACCAAAAGCAGATTAAACTGCTAATACCGCTGTGCTGCTAACATAATTTTATCCTTCTGTAGGCCTGCTGAAATTATCTCCTGCTACGCCACTCGAGCCATTAACATACGCATTTAATATCTCCTTGTCTACAAGAGCAGGTCAGCCAATTATATTATGATCCATTTTTAGTGCTGTTACACAAGAGTGATAACAAATGGCTTGGTACAGCTTGATAAAAAATAATTGAACCATTTTAGACATTTACATTTTTATTTAAATAAAAATTAGCCATACTTAATACATGTTATCTGTTGCCTAACATCAGTTAATGTTCGTTCTGCTTCCCTCATCATCCAGCCTTGCAGTTCAAATGCTTACTTTTAAGTATGATTATGTACTACACAGCAACACTTTTATGGCTTTCAGCATTTTCATTTCATTTTTATGGAATAATGTTCCTGAGGTTCTTTGTGCACTTTTGCTGGCGGAAATTTTACATAAGAATTAAGCAGTTCCATCCCAATTAAATAAATACTGTCCTTTCAGGAAGAAGGGCATTAAACAATTTCCACTTGGTACGCACAGCTGATGACAGTCACATTGTCTTTCCTTCCTCTTCTTCCCATCTATTTATTGTGGCTGTACTGTTTGCTTACGTGTTTATTTTCCATTCTTCAAATACCCTTTTCCTTTCCTTTACAGCTGTCACTCCTTTTCTGGCCCCATCGGTCCATAAAGAGGACTTCCACCTTTATTCTCATTAACTTCTGCCTTTCCTCACCTTTCTTCTCTACGTGTGGTCAGTCCCTTAATGTGTGCATTGCTTCTTGTCTGTATATATCAGTTTACTTGTCGCAGTTACAACACTGTTTAGCTAAGAAAACACTTAGCCTGATTTTCTTAGAACAGCTGTATACTTCATTTTAATGTAATCTCGTGCTGTGCATGCTAGTGTATCACCTTTTACAAGAAAAGCTTTTGTGCCTGTTGTTTCTTGATATTCATCCAGGACTGTTGGTAAGCTTCTGAAGCCCCCAAGCCTTTCTGTGTTGGAGGGAAGCCTTTTAGCTTATAAGTGGGAGTGGTAAGTACTAGGTAGCCTATCTACCTCAAGAGGAGTGGTTTCTGGCCCAGAAAATGTAGTTTATTGGCCTTTTGGTCAGCTTTACCATCTCTTTCAACTTTCTGGTTTAAAAGCCCGCATTTGCGCTTGTTTCCCACCTTTCTTGTAACTAGTCTAGTCCAGGTACAGATTTGCTGTATCCAGGACTGTTTGTAAGCTTTTGAGCTCCCCCCCAAGCCTTTCTGTGCTGGAGGGAAGCCTTCTAGCTTATCATTGGGAGTGGTAAGCACTAGGTAGCCTATCTACCACAAGAGGAGTGTTTTCTGGCCCAGAAATTGTAGCTCATTGGCCGTTTGGGAAGTTTTTTTCCATCTCTTTCAACTTTCTGGTTTAAAATCCCACATCTGCGCTTATTTCTCACATTTCCTCTAACTAGTCTAGTCCAGATACAGATTTTCTGTATCCAGGACTGTTTGTAAGCTTCTGAGCCCCCAAAGCCTTTCTGTGTTGGGGGGAAGCCTTCAAGCTTGTCATTGGGAGTGGTAAGCACTAGGTAGCATATCTACCACAAGAGGAGTGGTTTCTGGCCCAGAAATTGTAAGTTTATTGGGCATTTGGGCAGTTTTTCCATGTCTTTCAACTTTCTGGTTTAAAAGCCTGTGTTTGCGCTTTTCCCGCCTTTCCTGTAACTAGTCTAGTCCAGATACAGATTTGCTGTATCCAAGACTGTTTGTAAGCTTCTGAGCAGTGTCAAAGTCTACGCTTCAATTTTTCCCTTAGATCTGCTAGTTCTCTCCTCTCCTGCACTTTTACTAGCTTATTAGTTTAACACCCTACCAGACTTCTTGTAGCAATTATTGTAGCACACAAAAGTGCTACCAACACTAAACATTCTTACAAGGAAACAGCTCCAGTACTTATTATTAATGCCCACCCCTCCAGGCATGTGTAAAGGTCAGTTCCCTGTGCTTACTCCTATTAACCTGGTGAACGTGGGCATCCTGAGGCAATGTAGCAACTGCCTCATGTACACTGACAACCCTCTCCTCTTACCTCCCAACAGTCAGACTTGTGAGAGATGCACTTATATATCCAAATTGGAAGCCACGCACTCTCCAGCCAAGACCAAAATAGCTGGTCAAGAGGAGAAGGTTAACACGTGCACCACACCACATGGGACATATAGCCCTCCAGAACATACACCAGCACTGTCTTCACATAAAAACACAAACCACACACCCACCTTCATTGAGGATCTCAATAAAAATCTACCCAAACAGCAGAGACCTCCAAGGCAGAAATGCACTCGACCACCACAACACAACACTAATCATGAGACACATAACTCTCCTAAACAGTGTGCCACTCAACCAAATCCCCTGAGGCAAAACAGCATGCCCAACACATTAGTCATAGGTGACTCGATAGTGAGGCACAGGCACACTGATGTTCCACTCACTAACTTGAATAAGGAGAAAGTAACAATCAGCTGCCTGTCAGGCACCAAGATCCTTCACATAACGCACGCACTGAGGTCCCTTAACAACAGGTACAAATATGACTCTGTCATTGTACATGTGGGTGTGAATGACCTAAGATGTACCTCCCTGGACTACATGAAAAGAGACATGGAGGAGCTCTTGGATTATGTAGCCCAGGTGGGTATGACCCTAGCCCTAAGCAGCATCATACCATCACCCAGAATGATACCACAGTACAAGTATAAAATGATTGATTTCAACAATTGGCTAAGTTTCTGGTGTCATTCTAAGGGGATCCAGTATCTGTCTGCCTGGGATGACATGATTGACAGACTTTGATGTTTTGCCAGAGATGGCCTGCATCTGTCACCCCTGGGCTTCCGGATACTGGCCAAGGCTCTTGCCACCCTTATAGTGCCTTTTTTAGGCGGTGTTCCAAAGACCAAATTACCACCATAACAGCTACAAACAAATGCAATCTGAGGGTCATGCTGCTCAACGCTAGAAGTCTAAATCTCAAAATGCACTCACTCGAAGCATTCCTTAAATTGGGGCACATCAACATTTGTGCTGTAACAGAGACCTGGTTCAAGGCAGCAGAAAGCACCCCTGCATTACCAGGCTATAACTCATTCCACACCTTCTGGCCGCAGAACTTGGACCAAAGCTTGAATGGTGGTGGTGTTTCCATATTCATAAAGGATGTGCACACCTCCAGACTGGTAGCCCAGCATTATGCATCTGAGATACTTCAGGTGCAGCTAACATTGGGTAAGACAGTGATTCAGGTCGTGGCCTACTATAGATCCCCAAACATGTCCCAAGACTCACACTCCACGTTCCTAAGCACCCTGGAGTATATTAGGGTCCAACCTAACACTCTCATACTGGGCGACTTCAACTACTCCTCCATTAACTGAGAAAACTACTCATGTACCAATACACTTGCCCAACACTTTCTGGAATTCATTAATTCCAATGACCTGGACCAGCTCGTTCTTACCCCCACTAGAGGTAGCAACATCCTTGATCTGGTCATTACTAACATGGGCGACTGTTGCTCTACACCAATAGTCAACTCCTCCCTGTTTAGATCTGACCACAAACTAATCACCTTGGAAATCCACATCCCTCCCACCCCATCCCACAAAAGTAACCACCATGAAAATCTTCTCCAAAGGTAACCTTGGGCTCCTAAAAACAGAGGTGGCTAACTTCACAGCACCCGTGCAAATGGAGAATAGTTGCATGACTGCTGAATCGTACACCAATGCACTGTACGAACACGTACACAAATGCATGGATCTCGCCATACCCAATAGAACCAAGATGCTCTCCTCAAAAAAAAGGAAGCCAATCTGGTGGTCCCCTGCCATAAACAAACTCTACAACAGAAGGAGGAAACTGATGTGGAATAAGGTGAAGTCCCAAGACTGGAAAAACTCCCTTATCAGCCTCAACAAAAGGTTGAGATCCCTCATCAAATCCTCTAAAACTAGCTATGAAAACAGAATTGCAGCAGATAGTAAAGCCAACCACAAGGCCTTCTATAGTTATGTAAAGAATCTCCACGGAAATACCGAGATTTGCTCTGAGCTATTGCACAATGGTACCTCCTATACCGAGCCAACAGATATTACCAATGTACAGATTCAGTGCCACCGCCCGAAGGACCAATCACAATACTAGTAGATTGCCAGGCATCCAGTATTACTGCTGCACAAGTTAAAACAGCACTGTCCAAGGCCAAGAACAGAGCTTCTATGGGACCTGACAGTATCCCCAGCTGTGTTCTACATGAACTACAGAGTGAACTGGCACCACACCTATGTGCCCTGTTCAATCACAGCCTCACCTCAGGCTTTGTCCCTACCCAATGGCACACTGCTACAATCATCCCTCTACACAAGGGAGGAGTGACTACAGATCCTGGGAACTATCGCTCCATTAGCCTGATGAGTCTGATATGCAAAGCTATGGAACACATCATCATGGATCTAATAAACAAGGATATAGTGAATCTCCAAACTCTGGATCCTACACAGTTTGGTTTTATGAAGGGTAAATCATGCCTGTTCAACTTGGATGACTTCTTTGAGTCAGTCACCAGAGCTGTGAATGAAGACAAAGTGGTTCATACAGCCTACCTTGATCTGGCCAAGGCCTTTGATACCATTCCCCACTCAGGAATCATAGAAAAACTCACTAAGCTAGGCATCAACACCTATATCATTAGGTGGGTTGCAAACTGGCTCACAGATAGAACCCACAGTGTGAAAGTAGCTGACTCCAAGTCAGTCTGCCAACCAGTCATGGGTGGAGTCCCACAGTGTTTGGTCCTGTGTCCTCTCCTGTTTGGTATCTACTTTTCTGAAGTCCAGGACAACATGAATGGACTCTGACTGCCAAAGTTCGCAGAAAATTGCAAGTTGGGAGCTATTATTAACCCCCCAAGTGATTTTGACATCCAACAGAAAGGCCTCAATGAGACCAACGACTGGTGCCAGAACCATGGCCTTAAGCTCAATGCCAAAAAATGTGTCGGCATCCCCCTTGGGAAAAACCTGGTTCCCTTGAATTACCACAGTGATGGTAGTTCACTGAATACAGAAGGCGGTATAAGAGATCTAGAAACACAGGTTGACAGCTACTTCTCTTTTGACCACCACATTTCCACTTTGGTCTAAAAGTCATTCTATGTGGCACATCTCGTTACTAAGAGTTTTGCATGCAGGTAGAAAGAGGTCATTGTCTCCCTCTACTCTTCCCTCATTAGACCAATCATTGAGTACAATGCTCCATTTGGCATGTACCTCACTAGACACCTGCAACAAATGGAGAAGCCACAAAAGTACCTCACAAAGAGGATCCTAGGCCTTAAACACTTGTCCTATATAGACAGACTCAAAAAACTCCAACTATTCTCTGTCTCATATCGCCTACTTAGAGGTGATCTCTGCTTGACTTACAAAGCCATGTCTGACCCAGCTCTGTTAGAAATATTGCATCTAAAGAAATCCCAATCCCTTCGCACCACATGCTCCAGAGACCTCAACCTCATTACCACAATCAACAGAACATGCTGGAGGGACAGGTTCATAACCCAGAGACTGCCCATGCTATGGAATAGACTTCCCATACATGTCAAGCAGAACGCCTCACTGACCCTCTTCAAGAGAAATCTTGATGAGTAGATGGGAAACAGAAAATTCACCCTGGGGATCACTCCAGTGACTCTACTTGACAGAGGCACTAGGAACTAAGGTGGGGTGGCATGATGCCAGGGTAATCCTATGGGCTAGGCTTGTAATGGCTCCAGAGCCATTAGCCTCCTACACACCTATGAACCTATGAACCAATGTTGAAATGTGTGACATTTGTGTGATTTATTACAGGAAATATTGTTTGTATGTATATATGTTTCCATCTAATAATCACTACTCTTGAAACAGAATCCATTTATTAGCATTTCAATAAAACTGAAATTAATAGAAACAATAATTAAATCTGTGTTACTGGTACAAAAGTGAAAGGATCCAGCTATGTGACAAGAGAGCAAGCCACAAAGTAGGCACTTACAAGAAAGGAATGGTGAGGTCACTGTTTGTGAGATCAGTATGATGCAGGTAGGTGACAACTCAATGCACAAGGCTAGGATATTGTTGTGTTATTTAAGAAATGTTGCACAGTCATGTAGTAGTGAAGCCACACCTACAGTGGGATGGGCTAGATGATGGGGGAAGGGCTTCCAAAATTGTGTTGGAAACCCAAGTGAAAATGGCAGCAGAAATGCAATCCCCAGCAGATGGAAAGCAAAATACACATGGTCAGGACAGGATGGGGGTATGAATGAGACTTGCACTCATAGTTCACATCATGGGGTGAGAAGATAATGGGATTAAATATCCTGTTATGGGCATGCAGTGAGACTTGAATGTTCGTGAGCTCACAGTACAACCAAGTGACCTTTGGTGACTGGGGATGGAAAGCAGCAAAAGTAGTGTGTTGTGGTCTGCACTAGATACATTTGTACAAAAAGCTGAAAAATGTCCCCGTAGAGCTGGGTTCATATTTTGAGGCTCACAGTAAGTTTCTATTTTATGGCTGCCTTCCAAGGTCTATTTCTCACCACATTAACACCTTCTACTCCAGTTCACGCACATCTCATTCTTCCCAACTCCCTCCAGTCAACAGCTTCCCATCTTTTCCTACTCCAGTGACTCTTTCTTCCATTTCAAGTCCCTTCTTATCAACGCATGTATGTTTCTTGAATATATGTGGCTTACACAAGTGACATTTTCTTTCATATAGCATGCACAGAGGCTGACATTGTTACAGATTTTTTTGTGCCACACCAATACAGTGAGTTCTACAGAGGTCCATTCTCACTATCTCTCTTACGTATCTCTCAGCTATGTCTGGACGCTCCTACAGCCTTTTCATGTCGTCATTCACACTAGCTCTCATTATGGACTTTGTTCTCCACTTACAAATGACCATGCCATTCAAAGCGAAGGACACTCAGGCAATCATGAAAGCACACGCTAAGAAAGACTTCAACAGATCAGAACATGGCTCTCAACATCTTAGCACAAGAATTCAGGGCAAAGTCAAAATGAGTGTAGCCCAAAAATAGGACAATTTTTTAAATTTTGCTCTAATAAACTTGATAATAGAATAACAGGTTTTGAATCAGCATGCATTTTCAAAAGGGTACAGCCTCTGAAACCAAAATATCTGTCATTGTTTACTGATTTCAATCTTTAGTCAAAACAAATTTTGTGAGGGAAAGGACAAATGATATAAGGCAAAAATCTGGACAGTCTGTGAAAACTTGGACAGTTGATGCAAATGGGTACCTCATGCTCATCTACACTCATTGAAAACAAGTAACTGACCATACTGATGATGTTAGCTAAGTACAGTTACAATTAAAAGGCGATCATGCCACTCAACCTTTTAACACAAGAAATCTGGACAAAGGCAAAAATAATGAGGGGATAAAGGCCCAAAAATAGGGACAATTTTTAAATATTGCTCTTATAAACTTGATAATATAATAACAGGTTTTGAATCAACATGCATTTTCAAAAAGGTACAGTCTCTGAAAGTCAATTATTTATTCTTTTTTAGTGATTTCAATCTTCAATCAAAACAAATTTTATAAGAAAAGCACCAATGATATGAGATGCAAAGTAGAAACACTGGAGACGGACCACCACAATAAATGGAAATATTTAATGGAGGACAAGCGCTTTCGCGTACATCAAGCACGCTTCTTCAGATCCATAAAAATGCAATTTACAGGTGTCATATATATATGCTAAAAAACTTCTCTTTAATAGGATAATCAAATAATCAAGCAATCAAATTAAATTGAATTAAATTAATGAATCAATCTATAAAATCCAGTGTCTAATTAACGAAAGAATGAATTAATTCAGTGTATAAAGGCATTTCTTAGGCTCAGGACATGATAACTTTATGTATTATAAACATTTTAAAAACATATTAAAAAACGTATTGGCAAAACTTCTAAAAACACTTGTAGTTTTACTCTCTAGCAAATTGATTCTTTGTGCATGACGCGTGTCATAAATATTACTCAGACCATTAGACTAATCTCTACAATAAATAATTGTTACATCTCTGAGAGATCTGAGAAATCTAAAACCTAGAAAAATGAAATAACTAACAACGACATTTGATAGTTTAAAATTAAAACATTCAACATGATTGAACTCATTGTATTCAAAAACTGCCCTCCCACCTACAAAATCTGCCTGCATGTCCCTGGTTTAACAAGGTATGATAACATGAAAAGTGTTACTGATAATCAACTTTCACGAAGGAACAAGAGTATATAGAGGGACACATAACCTCTTCATAAAATAAATATAATGTATTCATAGATATTATGTATATGTCTTGAAACAAAAATATATATTTTATTTTATTTTATTCTTAACTCTAATACTGATCAACCAATATTCTAAAATAATCTAATAAAAAATTATTGTAAATACAAGTGTATAAATATATAAGAATGTAAAAAAAAAAATATATATATATATATATATATATATGTATAAATATAAATATAAATATTGTGATTGTTATAAATATAATAAATATAATATAATATAATATAATCCAATAGATACTTACAAAAATCATGAGTATAAATGCATAAAAGAAATATAATAAATATATTAAAAAATGGTGTATTAAGCAGTATTAATGTTATAAATTGTGACATAATCATGCCAATGATAAGTAATGAGAAAACTAATGTCAAGATTGAACCATTAACAAACAACTTAATGATGTACTGGAAAATGTATTCTTAACTAAAGGGATAGAAACAACTAGCATCTCTGATCTATCAGAATGAAGAAACATATCACGTTGAAGCTCTATGTAAAATATCTTCATTTGACACTACGTCCTTTCAAGGGAGCTCTTACACTCACATATTGATTCAGACCTGGACAATATTGGGCCTTTAATCTGAGAATCCAGGATAACTCTTTGTTCTCTAAATCATTAAATGTGTCTCCCTTTCTAGCACAAGGTGTAATAATTTGTAACACTCTAAAGGCAAAGGAGTGTCCTACATTGTTCATGACATGTTTAGCTAACGCATTTTTTGTGTCACATTTCTTTATGTCATAGATATGTTCTTGTATCCTCTCTTTCAGAGTTCTAGTGGTCATGCCTATGTAGAAAGCTCTACAAGTTTGGCAATCCGCCAAGTATATCAGGTTCTTGTCTTCACAAGTTGCAAAGAAGTGTGGTTCAAACTTGAAAGCTAATGTGGGATGTTGAAAAAATTGGTTGGTAGTAATCATAGCACACATACTACATTTGGTACATGGAAATGTGCCTAATCTCTTGTCCATATTAGATCTGACTCTTCTGTTTAAACTCAGCTGTTCAATACACAACAGTCTACTTAAATTCTTGCTGTTCCGATAAGTAAATGAAGGTACGGATCCTACTAAATCTGCTATTTCTGTGTCAGTCATAAGAATGTGCCAATTCTTAGTTAAAATGTTTCTAATCTGTTTGTTGTCACTAGTATATCTCATATTTATTTTCACTATGGAGTTATCAAAGGTTCTCTTAGTATGTCTATAACGTTTGTGGGTATTGGTACCAGTACTCTTTATAACTTCTTTAGAAATGAATTTCTCCTTAATACTGCGTACCTTCTCCCGGTTATACCCCCTGCTAATAAAGCATTCTTCCAAAAATTCACCTTGTGTGTGTAGTTCATCCTCTGTTTTACATAATCTTTTAATTCTGGTGAACTGACTTCTGACTATATTGTCAAAAATGAATCTGGGATGCATGCTGTTATAGTAAACTAATGTATTCCTCCAGCATTCTTTCCTGAAAATGGTGGTATTAATAGTATGTCGTTCATCCTTGATAATCGTAATATCTAAGAAATCTATGCTATGGTGTGAGTAATTGACAGTAAATTTCAAAAACTCAGTGGTCGACTCAAGGTACCGGATGAAAGTGAGAAGCTCATCTACTGTACCATGCCAAAATAACAGTACATCATCTACAAATCTTTTGTAGAGACTTATCTTCTTAAAATTGTCATGATTAAAAAGATGAGTCTTTTCCCAGTGCAGCATCACCAAATTAGCATAGGTATTTGCGCAGGGGGTTCCCATGGCTACCCCCCACTGCTGTAAGTATACCTTATCTCTAAACATGAAAACATTATTGGTTAAAACTAGCTCCATGATGGCACATAATAGAGTCTCTTCACTAGTAGTGAATTTGTGACTGCTGTTTATAATGAACCTCAAGGCTGCTAGCCCAAAGGTATTCGGTATTGAAGTAAACAAATTCTTCACATCTAGTGTGACCAAAATGCATTCTTCAGTTAGACCATTAGTGAAGCTATCCAAAGAGTCTAATATCTCATATGTATCCTTTAATATAGAACTGGTCTCAGTGACTAAAGGTCTGAGTTTCTTCTCTAAATAAACTGATAATGTTTCAGTGACCCAGCCATTACCAACTACTATGGGTCTCATAGGAGGTGGCATTATACCCTTATGTATTTTCGGTAGGCCTTTGATATAAGGTACTTTCGGTTTCTCTATGAAAAAATACAGATACAAATCATAGTCTATCTGCCTGCACATTACAAAATCATAAAGCTCTTGATGTACTGTATAAACAACCTTCTCAAGATCAGCTTGACTGATTGATTTATAAGTTTCTGTTTCATTTAATAACTCTAGCATACTGTTGATATACATGTCAGCATTCAGTAACACAATAGCCCCTCCTTTATCAGCTAATTTTATCGTTAAATTACTAGCGCGTTTTAAGGTATAGATATTCTCCCATTCATTAGTGTACATATTAAAAAACATTGAAGTATGTTTGTAGTCATAATAGTACTTGTACAGTTCACCTTCACAGGCTTTCAAGTAACATTCTGCCACAGGTGGAGGCGCTGGCGTAAAAACGCTCTTTCTTTTAAAGTTAGTAATGTCAAAATGACTGATCTCAGTGTTCGTTCTGTTCTTTTTAATGAAGAACAGTTTTAAAGATATAGCACGAATGAAAAGTCTTAAGTCTATGAGCACCTCAGCTATGTTACTAACCTGTGCAGGAATGTATGTAAGTCCTCGATTCAGTAGGTTCTTCTCAGATTCTGATAACTTGTAATTAGAAAGGTTAACTATTAAGTCGCTTCATCCCTCATGCGACCTCTGCGGTCCTGTTGCTCGCCTGAGTACTTCCTCTTCGACCTTCCTCTGCTGTTCGACCTGCCTCTCAATGCGCTCTGATTGTAGACTGGGAGCGGTAAAAAACGCTCAATATTGCTTTGGGCTATTTTTGGTTTGGCACCCAAATTGAGTGAAGTGGAACGCTGTAAAGCCAACTGATTCTGTGGCGTTGTATTGTCTGTTTCCTGTGTAGAGGATGTAGCAGTTCCTATTTGTGACGTAGGGGCATTCTCCAAAACAGCTGTTGTATTTAAAGGGGAAATGCCCTGTGCATCTGGTGTATCGCTGCGTGTTATTGAATCAATTACAAGGGACGTTTGGTTAGTGTCTCTATTATCTCGATACCTTGGCCAAACAAAAACTTGGCTATTAGTAAAGTCATGATAGTCTCTCTGCAATTTACGCAGTTTTATTTGTTGTAATCTCTCCCCATAGGAGGATGTCTGATGCAATACGTTGTCTAACCGTTGTTCAAACATACCCCCTTTAAATTTAGTAATAATGTCGTTATACAAGGTTTCTACCTTGCTATTCAATTCATTTTCTGTCGGAGTGAAATATTCTATCAATAACTTCATGTAATTGTAGCTCAAGTCTAAATTTAGTTGTTGCCACCTTTTTAACAAATCAGGGTGGCTATTGCCATATGATGGCATGCAGAGGACTCTCATTCCTCTTGGCACAACTTTGAAGTGTAAACAGGCTTCTAAGTGCCGCCTCTGCCATACAAATCTCTGTAATTTATATAAGGTATTTTCTAGGTCTTTAAGCGCCACATTGAAATCATGTATATTGTCAGTATTAGTATTGGTATTCAAAATACCTGTCGCTGAAAGTTCCATGGACAAAAAAGGGTTACCTTTCTTTTCCATGAGTAAATTCCATCTCCTCTTCAGGTCTGGTCTCTCCGGAACATAATCAAGCTCAACTGTAGTATTATCCATCGTGTGGAAACAGCAAAACAAAGCCAAACAGCACAAATAGTAAAAACACAGTATTGCTGTTCCCTGAAGGTCTGCTCAAAAAATCAAAGTGTAGAGATGCAAAGTAGAAACACTGGAGACGGACCACCACAATAAATGGAAATATTTAATGGAGGACAAGAGCTTTCGCGTACATCAAGCACGCTTCTTCAGATCCATAAAAATGCGATTTACAGGTGTCATATATATATGCTAAAAAACTTCTCTTTAATAGGATAATCAAATAATCAAGCAATCAGATTAAATTGAATTAAATTAATGAATCAATCTATAAAATCCAGTGTCTAATTAACGAAAGAATGAATTAATTCAGTGTATAAAGGCATTTCTTAGGCTCAGGACATGATAACTTTATGTATTATAAACATTTTAAAAACATATTAAAAAATGTATTGGCAAAACTTCTAAAAACACTTGTAGTTTCACGTAACATTCACTCTCTAGCAAATTCATTCTTTGTGCATGACGCTTGTCATAAATATTACTCAGACCATTAGACTAATCTCTACAATAAATAATTGTTACATCTCTGAGAGATCTGAGAAATCTAAAACCTAGAAAAATGAAATAACTAACAACGACATTTGATAGTTTAAAATTAAAACATTCAACATGATTGAACTCATTGTATTCAAAAACTGCCCTCCCACCTACAAAATCTGCCTGCATGTCTCTGGTTTAACAAGGTATGATAACATGAAAAGTGTTACTGATAATCAACTTTCACGATGGACAAGAGTATATAGAGGGACACATAACCTCTTCATAAAATAAATATAATGTATTCATAGATATTATGTATATGTCTTGAAACAAAAATATATATTTTATTTTATTCTTAACTCTAATACTTATCAACCAATAGTCTAAAATAATCTAATAAAAAATTATTGTAAATACAAGTGTATAAATATATAAGAATGTAAAAAAAAAATATATATATATATATATATATATATATATATATATATGTATAAATATAAATATAAATATTGTGATTGTTATAAATATAATAAATATAATATAATATAATATAATATAATCCAATAGATACTTACAAAAATCATGAGTATAAATGCATAAAAGAAATATAATAAATATATTAAAAAATGGTGTATTAAGCAGTATTAATGTTATAAATTGTGACATAATCATGCCAATGATAAGTAATGAGAAAACTAATGTCAAGATTGAACCATTAACAAACAACTTAATGATGTATTGGAAAATGTATTCTTAACTAAAGGGATAGAAACAACTAGCATCTCTGATCTATCAGAATGAAGAAACATATCATGTTGAAGCTCAATGTAAAATATCTTCATTTGACACTACGTCCTTTCAAGGGAGCTCTTACACTCACATATTGATTCAGACCTGGACAATATTGGGCCTTTAATCTGAGAATCCAGGATAACTCTTTGTTCTCTATATCATTAAATGTGTCTCCCTTTCTAGCACAAGGTGTAATAATTTGTAACACTCTAAAGGCAAAGGAGTGTCCTACATTGTTCATGACATGTTTAGCTAACGCATTTTTTGTGTCACATTTCTTTATATCATAGATATGTTCTTGTATCCTCTCTTTCAGAGTTCTAGTGGTCATGCCTATGTAGAATGCTCTACAAGTTTGGCAATCCGCCAAGTATATCAGGTTCTTGTCTTCACAAGTTGCAAAGAAGTGTGGTTCAAACTTGAAAGCTAATGTGGGATGTTGAAAAAATTGGTTGGTAGTAATCATAGCACACATACTACATTTGGTACATGGAAATGTGCCTAATCTCTTGTCCATATTAGATCTGACTCTTCTGTTTAAACTCAGCTGTTCAATACACAACAGTCTACTTAAATTCTTGCTGTTCCGATAAGTAAATGAAGGTACGGATCCTACTAAATCTGCTATTTCTGTGTCAGTCATAAGAATGTGCCAATTCTTAGTTAAAATGTTTCTAATCTGTTTGTTGTCACTAGTATATCTCATATTTATTTTCACTATGGAGTTATCAAAGGTTCTCTTAGTATGTCTATAACGTTTGTGGGTATTGGTACCAGTACTCTTTATAACTTCCTTAGAAATGAATTTCTCCTTAATACTGCGTACCTTCTCCGGGTTATACCCCCTGCTAATAAAGCATTCTGCCAAAAATTCACCTTGTGTGTGTAGTTCATCCTCTGTTTTACATAATCTTTTAATTCTGGTGAACTGACTTCTGACTATATTGTCAAAAATGAATTTGGGATGCATGCTGTTATAGTAAAGTAATGTATTCCTCCAGTATTCTTTCCTGAAAATGGTGGCATTAATAGTATGTCATTTATCCTTGATAATCGTAATATCTAAGAAATCTATGCTATGGTGTGAGTAATTGACAGTAAATTTCAAAAACTCGGTGGTCGATTCAAGGTACCGGATGAAAGTGAGAAGCTCATCTACTGTACCATGCCAAAATAACAGTACATCATCTACAAATCTTTTGTAGAGACTTATCTTCTTAAAATTGTCATGATTAAAAAGATGAGTCTTTTCCCAGTGCAGCATCACCAAATTAGCATAGGTATTTGCGCAGGGGGTTCCCATGGCTACCCCCCACTGCTGTAAGTATACCTTATCTCTAAACATGAAAACATTATTGGTTAAAACTAGCTCCATGATGGCACATAATAGAGTCTCTTCACTAGTAGTGAATTTGTGACTGCTGTTTATAATGAACCTCAAGGCTGCTAGCCCAAAGGTATTCGGTATTGAAGTAAACAAATTCTTCACATCTAGTGTGACCAAAATGCATTCTTCAGTTAGACCATTAGTGAAGCTATCCAAAGAGTCTAATAGCTCATATGTATCCTTTAATATAGAACTGGTCTCAGTGACTAAAGGTCTGAGTTTCTTCTCTAAATAAACTGATAATGTTTCAGTGACCCAGCCATTACCAACTACTATGGGTCTCATAGGAGGTGGCATTATACCCTTATGTATTTTCGGTAGGCCTTTGATATAAGGTACTTTCGGTTTCTCTATGAAAAAATACAGATACAAATCATAGTCTATCTGCCTGCACATTACAAAATCATAAAGCTCTTGATGTACTGTATAAACAACCTTCTCAAGATCAGCTTGACTGATTGATTTATAAGTTTCTGTTTCATTTAATAACTCTAGCATACTGTTGATATACATGTCAGCAATCAGTAACACAATAGCCCCTCCTTTATCAGCTGATTTTATCGTTAAATCACCAGCGCCTTTTAAGGTATAGATATTCTCCCATTCATTAGTGTACATATTAAAAAACATTGAAGTATGTTTGTAGTCATAATAGTACTTGTACAGTTCACTTTCACAGGCTTTCAAGTAACATTCTGCCACAGGTGGAGGCACTGGCATAAAAAAACTCTTTCTTTTAAAGTTAGTAATGTCAAAATTACTGATCTCAGTGTTCGTTCTGTTCTTTTTAATGAAGAACAGTTTTAAAGATATAGCGCGAATGAAAAGTCTTAAGTCTATGAGCACCTCAGCTATGTTACTAACCTGTGCAGGAATGTATGTAAGTCCTCGATTCAGTAGGTTCTTCTCAGATTCTGATAACTTGTAATTAGAAAGGTTAACTATTAAGTCGCTCCATCCCTCATGTGACCTCTGCGGTCCTGTTGCTTGCCTGAGTACTTCCTCTTCGACCTTCCTCTGCTGTTCGACCTGCCTCTCAATGCGCTCTGATTGTAGACTGGGAGCGGTAAAAAACGCTCAGTATTGCTTTGGGCTATTTTTGGTTTGGCACCCAAATTGTGTGAAGTGGAACGCTGTAAAGCCAACTGATTCGGTGGCGGTGTATTGTCTGTTTCCTGTGTAGAGGATGTAGCAGTTCCTATTTGTGATGTAGGGGCATTCTCCAAAACAGCTGTTGTATTTAAAGGGGAAATGCCCTGTGCATCTGGTGTATCGCTGCGTGTTATTGAATCAATCACAAGGGACGTTTGGTTAGTGTCTCTATTATCTCGATACCTTGTCCAAACAGAAACTTGGCTATTAGTAAAGTCATGATAGTCTCTCTGCAATTTACGCAGTTTTATTTGTTGTAATCTCTCCCCATAGGAGGATGTCTGATGTAATACGTTGCCTAACCGTTGTTCAAACATACCCCCTTTAAATTTAGTAATAATGTCGTTATACAAGGTTTCTACCTGGCTATTCAATTCATTTTCTGTCGGAGTGAAATATTCTATCAATAACTTCATGTAATTGTAGCTCAAGCCTAAATTTAGTTGTTGCCACCTTTTTAACAAATCAGGGTGGCTATTGCCATATGATGGCATGCAGAGGACTCTCATTCCTCTTGGCACAACTTTGAAGTGTAAACAGGCTTCTAAGTGCCGCCTCTGCCATACAAATCTCTGTAATTTATATAAGGTATTTTCTAGGTCTTTAAGCGCCACATTGAAATCATGTATATTGTCAGCCTTAGTATTGGTATTCAAAATACCTGTCACTGAAAGTTCCATGGACAAAAAAGGGTTATCTTTCTTTTCCATGTGTAAATTCCATCTCCTCTTCAGGTCTGGTCTCTCCGGAACATAATCAAGCTCAACTGTAGTATTACTCATCGTGTGGAAACAGCAAAACAAAGCCAAACAGCACAAATAGTAAAAACACATTATCGCTGTTCCCTGAAGGTCTGCTCCAAAAATCAAAGTGTAGAGATGCAAAGTAGAAACACTGGAGACGGACCACCACAATAAATAGAAATATTTAATGGAGGACAAGCGCTTTCGCGTACATCAAGCACGCTTCTTCAGATCCATAAAAATGCAATTTACAGGTGTCATATATATATGCTAAAAAACTTCTCTTTAACAGGATAATCAAATAATCAAGCAATCAAATTAAATTGAATTAAATTAATGAATCAAGCTATAAAATCCAGTGTCTAATTAACGAAAGAATGAATTAATTCAGTGTATAAAGGCATTTCTTAGGCTCAGGACATGATAACTTTATGTATTATAAACATTTTAAAAACATATTAAAAAACGTATTGGCAAAACTTCTAAAAACACTTGTAGTTTCACGTAACATTCACTCTCTAGCAAATTGATTCTTTGTGCATGACGCTTGTCATAAATATTACTCAGACCATTAGACTAATCTCTACAATAAATAATTGTTACATCTCTGAGAGATCTGAGAAATCTAAAACCTAGAAAAATGAAATAACTAACAACGACATTTGATAGTTTAAAATTAAAACATTCAACATGATTGAACTCATTGTATTCAAAAACTGCCCTCCCACCTACAAAATCTGCCTGCATGTCTCTGGTTTAACAAGGTATGATAACATGAAAAGTGTTACTGATAATCAACTTTCACGATGGACAAGAGTATATAGAGGGACACATAACCTCTTCATAAAATAAATATAATGTATTCATAGATATTATGTATATGTCTTAAAACAAAAATATATATTTTATTTTATTTTATTCTTAACTCTAATACTTATCAACCAATATTCTAAAATAATCTAATAAAAAATTATTGTAAATACAAGTGTATAAATATATAAGAATGTAAAATATATATATATATATATATATATATATATATATATATATATATATATATATATGTATAAATATAAATATTGTGATTGTTATAAATATAATAAATATAATATAATATAATCCAATAGATACTTACAAAAATCATGAGTATAAATGCATAAAAGAAATATAATAAATATATTAAAAAATGGTCTATTAAGCAGTATTAATGTTATAAATTGTGACATAATCATGCCAATGATAAGTAACGAGAAAACTAATGTCAAGATTGAACCATTAACAAACAACTTAATGATGTACTGGAAAATGTATTCTTAACTAAAGGGATATAAACAACTAGCATCTCTGATCTATCAGAATGAAGAAACATATTGCATGTTGCAGAAACATGCATTTTCAAAAAGGTACAGTCTCTGAAAGTCAATTATTTGTTCTTTTTTAGTGATTTCAATCTTCAATCAAAACAAATTTTATAAGGAAAGCACCAATGATATGAGGCATAAATATGGACAGTCTGTGAAATCCTGGACAGTTGATACTCATTGAAAACAAGCAATTGACCATACTGATGACATTAATTAACTACAGTTACAATGAAGAGGTGATACATCATACTGGGATAAATGTTAACCAAAATACAGTCCATTAGTCCCAGTAATACCATAACCATTGGTCATAGTTTACCAAGCTAGTATACTCACAACATTAATTGTATTTAGTGCAATATAAACAGCCAAAAAATCATTGCCCCATTTAACAGTAACACAAAAGTAATTCTGCAACTCTAATACTCTTACTTATTGATTCAAACAAAAGTAGCTATGTTAGCAACAAGCAGTCAAATGCCTAAATAAACAATACTGCTGGTTCTAATTAGGACATCTAAACATGTCCAGGATGGCAGTGTGACGGATATGAATGCTAATGTTGTTTCAGACAAAAACAACCAAGCAAAAATGTCATTCACAGAATATGAAAAGAGTTGTTTTTCAGTGTGGAACAATGCCCATACAGTCATAGGAACACAACTTGTTCCTGTACACCAGTACTTAGTGTAATCGGTTTTGAGGTCATTGTACATATGAAGAAAGGAGAATTCCTCCATGTAGCCCACATTTCAAGAATGAAACCATTTAATAATGTCTTGGATGAACTGCTGTCTGCTGCATCTTAGTTCATCTCCTAGGACAGACAAGTTTTCCTTTCTACTGAATTCCATAATCAAATATTTTACTGGGTTAAGAAGGATCAGTTTTAGAATTTTGTAGGAATAACCCCTCACGACCCCCTAGATTAGCAGAGTGAGGACCTTCCCTTACAAACCTGCCAGAGCCACGTGGCCACAGTGGAACTAAAGGGATTATCAATGCCACTGCAGGATTGAAAGAGTCAGGTGCACTACTGAAATACAAGTTTTAGGAGTCCAGACAGTATTAATGTAATCAGAAAGCAGTCAGCAGTATTAAAGGGGGGTGTATTAATGTAATCAGAAAGCTGTCAGCAGTATTAAAGGGGGGTGTATTAATGTAAGCAGAAAGCTGTCGGCAGTATTAAAGGGGGGTGTATTAATGTAATCAGAAAGCTGTCAGCAGTATTAAGGGGGGTGTATTAATGTAATCAGAAAGCCGTCAGCAGTATTAAGGGGGGGTGTATTAATGTAATCAGAAAGATGTCAGCAGTATTAAAGGGGGGGAGCTAGAGTATGAGTAAAGAAGGGGGTTTGTAATTTCAACATCATTAAAGGGAGTGAAAGGGCTCCTACAGGATTAAAAGAATAGAGATGACTGTTGATGCTTTACAGGGGTGTAGGTTCAGGCATGACTAAAGGGCATGAAGGAACTGCTGCATAACTAAAATGAGTAAGGGGCTAGCATTAAAGGGGACGGGGTTCCATCCTAATTAAATGGACTGATGGTCTCCTAGTCAATTAAAGAGGATGGGAGGGTCCAGTAGCATTAAAGGATTGTGGGTCCCTGAGCTATTTAAACCCTAGTATCACCTCCAGGCATTTCTCTATGATCATCCAAGTGACACTGCATGAATAATTCCAAAACCATGTGACACAAGCTTCTGAAAGGTTTCATCTGCATGCAGACATGATGAGCATCAAAAGGGCCTTGATGCTTGCTTTTGTAGATATTACAATGGAAGATGCAGCTCATAAAAGAATTAATGCAACACTTTATAGATAAGCTACACCAAGTCAGACTATGTATATGTACACAGCTGTTGTCCTTCTTGTGTTATATCAACCCTCCCTTATGGAGAACTGTTTACATAAAGGAACTAGAATATTGTAGTAAAATATATGATTTTCTATGTGTACCCAAACGGCCATTAGTATGTTTATTAATAGTAGATATAATACTAGTGTTATACTGAATGCACATAATAAAGTTACTTGAATGAATAGAAATAAGATTTTGAGTATTCAAAACCATATACAATAGGGGCGTGGCCAAGGATGAACACAGGATAGCAGCAGATTTCTTCAGCTCCACCAATTTCATTACACTGACAGGAATTAATTACTTAAAAAATTATTTTTGAAGTAATTTTCTTTCTAAATATGTTTGTTTTATATAGTTCTTGAACTATATCTAAAAAAGAAAGGAAATTTTAACAATATTCCTGTCAGAAATCACTTTGGAAATTTTCCTGTCAGTTTATCAGTCTGAAATGAGTTCCAGTAAGACAAATTCTCAAGACTCCAGCATCAAGAAAGAACTTCAGTCTCTGATAACTATAATCCAGCAACTTACTGCTAAGATGGATAAAATGGATACTAAAATAGATACCTTCATAGAAAAAACTACAAAACAAATAGACTTGTTACATATAGACCTGCAACAACAGAAGATCCAGATGACAGGCATAGAAGAAGCTGTGAATGACATGGAAAATAGAATCCAAGAAGAGGAAATCAACATTGAGTTTCTGCTGAAACAAAATACACATTTACAAACAAAGCTGGATGACCTGGAAAATAGATCTAGGCGCAATAACATTAGGATTTTTGGACTGCCAGAAAATATTGAAGGTAACAATATTACTTCTTTTTTAACAACATAGCTCCCTAAAACTTTAGACTTACCAGAAGCATTCTCTTTTGGTATCGAAAGAGCACATAGATCTATAGCTAATATTAACTCTAACAAAAACTATCCTAGATCAGTTATAGTTAGATTTCTATCATCTTTTGATAAAGAGATGGTTCTTAAATCTGCTTGGGCTAAAGCTCCTGTTAAGATTAATGAGACAACTGTGCGTTTTGACAATGACTATTCTTCCTTAGTAATAGCTAAAAGAAAAGTTTTTCTGCCATTAATAAGGGAGCTTAAAAAAGCACAGTTTAAAACATACCTTCTGTTTCCTGCCAAGCTAAAAATCTTCCTTCCTGATGGTCCTAAAATTTTTGATGACTTAGACTCTGCTTTACTGTTTATCAAAAAAAATATAAGATTTTGGATAAAATAGAGGAAATGGAATGGGCTAGTCCTTCATTAAAGAGACTGGCAACTGAAACTTCGTGGAAGACTTCAGAGAAGAAGAAGAGACTAAAAAACAAATGATTTGTTCTATGTTTTTTTTTCTCATCATTTTACTTCATTATTAATCTTTTTAAATATAGTTCCTGCATTTCCAGAAAGCCACAAATATTCTGAAAAAGATTTAATCAAAGTTATTCTCTGTGTGCAAAGAAATGTTTTGTTTCATAACCAGTCAAAATATCTGAGGAACTAATAACAAGCTATTATTCAGTTTGTTTCTCTTTATGAAAAAGAGAAGTAAGGTCAGTAATTTGATACATTTTTTTTTCTCTTTTTTTTCTCCTTTTCTTCTTTTCTTTGTTTAAACAATGACATTCTATTTAGATTATGTAGTGGGTAAAGGGTGGGGGAGGGCAGGGAGAGAAGAGTAATGAAAATATGATTAATAGAATAATAACATATTTATTCCTTGTAAAAGTTTATATGTTCTTCAAATGCTATTCCTAATTATACTTTCTTGATTATACTGCTTATGCTTGTTTGTAAATAATCTGTCATGCTTTAACTAATAATAATTAGAACTAAATAATAGTAAACAATATGTTTTATTTTTAACTCTATTAATATAAACAGTAAGTAATATTCCATTGTATATACTTCTTATAGCTTTCTCTTACATTTTTTTATTTCTGCTTTACACTCTTTTATTTTCTACTCTCTTTTCTTTTCTTTATTCTTTCTCTTTATTTTTTTTCATATTAATATATAGGAATGGTTTTTATCATATTGACACAGTAAATAATAAGATTTGCATAAAAATTGAGTTTGGGCAAAATATTGAGTTTTTTTACTTATTAATAACTTTGGGCTTAATTTCACTTACATAGAGGCTGTAATAACCTGTAAAATACATTGAAGGTTTTGTCATGTTTAGATGCATTTACACTGCTAAATGAATGTTTGTCACTAGTTTTAACAAGTTTCCGCCAAAATGTTAAGGGAGACAATCTGGGATGTGGGCTACCTCATGAACAGTGTCCTCGAGTTGTTTTAAAAGCTTCAACTCTCAGAATTCTCACAGAGAAGCTGAAAGCAGTCAACTTGACCTTTGACCCAGATATCACACTGACACATCGCAGATTCAGGAAGAACACTCTACCAGGAAGTAGAACTGATGCAAATGCGACTATGTGAAGGAAAATGAACTCTTTAACATCTAAATGTGAGTTATTTTATATAATTACTTAAATATCTATGTTATAATTCATAAAATATGTCAGTTATAATGATTTTAAATGATGCAGTTTCTTGTAGTAAGTAAATGTCTTATTTTAGAAGGCATAGAAAATGAAACATTTATTCAAGTGTTTTTGAAAATCTACTTGACTGCAGCATACTAATCTGTGTTAAAACTTATGTTCCAAACATATACATTACTATAACTCATTTAATTCATCTGATTGACAAGCATAAATAACTTTATAACTCTATTCTGGAAGAAATTGTCATGTGATATATTTTAAAGCAGTAGTATAGACATACAAAATACAGATGGCTTTTTATACAATAATGCAAGTGTTTCTGAGAATTTGCATAACTATGCAGTATGATTTATAACAATTTCTATAAATATAATATTTTATTCTATTGACAATAATGAGTTTGAGTAAAATGCTCATATACAAGCAATTCAAGGTTTTTTTTTTTGGAAGCTGTTGACTGCATTTACATGACAGAAAATAGATGCATCTTAATATATGTAATGTCTGAACCATAGTAGCCAAAGTTTTTGATTTAAATGAATGTTAGAACTTATTTTTACATACTTTGAATAAATTAATATGTAAATATGCCTTCCTTTTTTTTTTTCTCTTTCTTTCTTTCACTCTCTCTCCCTCTTTCATGTCTTTTATTTCTCTCTCTCCTCTTGGTTCCTAATATCAAGATTATTTGAATGCTATTTGAATACAAGTGTATTATATTACATAGATGTATATAGTAGTATGAATAGTTTAAAAAAAAAAAAAAAAAGTTTATTTTAGTTTATATGATGCTGTTTTATCAAATGTGTAGTCTTGTCTTGCTAGATAATTGAATTGAAAGCTGTTAATTTAAGTTAAATATAACCAGTATTAAATTGATAAGGTGGTGGCTGAGGTACTGCTGCTTAGGGTAGGGGTTAACTTGAGTGGTAAATACTACTCTAAGTTGGAGTTTTTAACTCCAGGCTGGATGCAAGGTTTAATCCTTACATTATTTTCACTTGTTCATTGTTATATGTATATAGTTTTGACATCCACAATATATTTTGTACACTCATTGTCACTACAAACAAAATTGAATCCTATACAAAATCCCATAAGAGATTCAATAAATACAGCTATATTTAAAGGTACACCTAAAGGAGGAGATGTAACATTACTTATGTTGTTATTTGCTATTTTGATCATAAGATTCTTACGTTTTAAAAATGCCACATGACATCTTTAAAAGGAATTTCTTTAAACATTAATGGATTGAATAATCCGTGTAAAAGGGCAAGCCTAATAAGATACATTAATTTACATAAGGCCAACGTAGTCTTCCTGCAAGAAACCCATCTCTTGAAAAAAGATATTGATAAACTAGCCACAAACAAATATACAGTATTGGTTAGTTCAGAGCACACTCAGAAAAAAAGAGGAGTGGCTATTTTATGGAATAAAAGTATGCCCATTCCTAAAACCATTAAGTCTTATCAGGATGACAAAGGAATGTTTTGTATGGTTACAATACAAATTAATGGGAAGACTTACACTTTAATTAATGTATATTGGATACCTGGAATTGGTATTAATACAGTGAAACATCATCTTGATAAGATCATATCATTCTCTATAGGAGATATTATTTTAGCTGGTGACTTTAATTGTATACTACATGAAAGTGATACTACCACCATAGGAAAAAGAAGAATTACATCTAATGCAAAACATTTAAATGATTTTGCTAATTCTTATCATTTGAATGATATTAATAATCAGATAGATTCAAAATCATTACCATACACCTTTTTTCTAACAGATACAAAACTTATTCAAAAATAGATAGGGTCTTTATTTCTAACCAGATGGTAACAGATTTAATTAATTCCAAAATCATTTCATGTCCTATATCTGATCATAATTCAATTGTTTTTGAATTCATGATAAAAATACTCATAATGTTCAGATCAAAAGGATACCAGCATACTTAACTCAACTAAAAGACTATAAAGAATATATACTTTCAGAAGTAAAACATTTTTAGACATAAATAATACTCCTGAAGTCTCCATTGTCTATGTTTGGGATGCCTTAAAATCATATCTATATGGACAAAGTATCAGATGGTATAATAATAAAAGGAAATCTTGGGATAAGGAATTGTTAGATATTCAAAGTAAATTAGACTCTTATAAACATAATAATAAAGAAAATATTATGGACAAGAAAGTTATTGAAGAAATAAACAAACTAAATGAGAAATACAAAGAAATTTTAACTCATAAAGTTAAAATAACTTTAGAGAAATACAAGTTTTTGTCTTATTCAATAAGCCCCAAATACTTACATAGACTTAAAAATAAAACAAAAAGGTTGAATAAACAAAACCATATCAAAGAAATCTTTTCTCTAAGGAAAAAGAAGAATGTTTCTAGTATACCAGAAATACTAGATGAATTTAGAAATCACTTTCACAAAATTAACCATAATAACATTAACATGGAACCTAAAGATAAAATAAAGGAGTTTATAACCACAAACATGAATAAAAAGCTTAATAAACAACAGATTAAACTATTGGACAAAAGTATTTCATATACAGAGGTTATTACACAAATAAATAAGCTTAAATCAAACAAAGCAGCGGGTAGTGATGGTATTATACCAGAGATATATAAAATCCTTTCTAAAAGTACATATTCATTAATAGATAAGGTTTTTATTTTGGCCCAAACTGAGTTAATAACCCCCCCATCTTGGCAATATACATTTATTTCGCTAATTTTAAAACCTAATAAAGATCCAACTAAATGTACTTCATATCGGCCCATCTCATTACTTAATGTTGATTATAAAATGTTTATGAGTATTTTTGCTGATAGATTGAAGACAATCATCCCTGGCATTATAGATATAGATCAGACAGGCTTCATTGTAAATAGAAATACTTTTGATAATATAAGAAGAACTTTAACATTAATTGATTTTGCAAATAGGAAAAAGAAAGATTTAACACTTATTAGTCTTGATATAAGTTCAGCATTTGATTCAGTAAGTTGGGACTATCTGTTTACCTTACTGAAGTGCACAAACTTCTCAGATGCATTTGTAAATCTAATTGAGCATTTATACAAAGGAACATTGGCTTATATTAAGCTAGGAACATATGTTTCACAAAAAATACCCATTTTTAAAGGTACAAAACAAGGATGTCCACTTTTTCCACTATTATTCACTTTAGTAATGGAGCCTTGGGCTAATTTGATCAGAAACAGTACTGACATAGAGGGTTTTGAAATAGATGAAAATACAACATCCAAAATTCAACTTTTTGCAGATGATGTTCTAATTACATCAGCAGGATCTAATTCTTCTATGCAGTCTCTATTTGATAAAATGATGAATTTTAAAAGTATTTCTGGTTTAATATTCAATGAAGAAAAAACTAAAATACTACCTATATATATATATATATATATATATATATATATATATATATATATACGAAAAAATATTCTCATTAGTGATTTTACTAAATATGTACCCAATTCAGGTCAGATAACTTATTTAGGTATAATACTATCTAAAGATATTAAATCTATTATATATAATAATTATAATACCTGTTTTCTTAATATACAAAATCTTTTTAATACCTGGAATAATATGTTTTGTACTATGGAGGAGAGACTTACAATTATTAAAATGATAATATTCCCCAAGATTTTATACTTAATACAATCAATAATACTTCCACCTACAAAAATAATTATCAAGAAACTGAATACACTAATGTTAAATTTCCTATGGGCACCTAATAGACCTAGGATTGCATTAAAGAAACATACTAATAGCTGGTCTCAAGGGGGTATTTCTTTTCCAGACTTTAATTTATATACTATCTCTTCTATTGTAAAAGTTATTACTTTATTAATAGATCAGTCATATGTCCCAAAATGGAAAGATTATTGGGAGCTAATTAGTATGCACTTCATGAAAATCTCCTTAACACATAAAAATATGATTGTAAATAACTCCATGTTATGGTTACTAAAGGAATTTTGTACTTCACCTATTACACCTAAACATATGGTTTGTTACCCATTAAATATTATTATTAGCTATCGTAACTTTATATTCATGCACCCTAAGTATAGGGAATGGAATTTTATTATATTCCCTATAATGTATACTCAGGGTATGCTTTTGTCATCTACTTCTGAAGGAACTCATTTAGCTATAGATAATGATCTAAAGTACTGGTATCAGTTGATATCTGATAATAAAGTTAAAAATCTAGATTTCTTAAAACAAGAATTTGATCTAAGAGAAACTTGCTGGTTAGAGGTTCAGACCTTTAGACAACATCTCATTAATAAAATAGATCTAATGTCTATAACAGTTAAAGAATCTATTCCAACACTGATTGATTACTTGATATTAAATTTACAACATAAAGTTTCTGATAAAGGTAAACTTTCATACATACATAAAATTATCAGACAAGAAACTTTTTACAGTGTAGATTCATACTGGAATTATTTCACTTCTATTAATGGGGACCCACCAAATCAACAAGATAAACAATATATATTGGAATCTGCCTATAGAACTACGTCTTCCATTGTCTGGAGACTTTATACATGGAATTTTTACATAGATCTTTTTATACACCTTTGATGATGAATAAAATAAATAATAAAGATAATCTATGTAAGAGATGTAATGTAGAAATTAATGTTGACTGGGCTCATATGTTTTATGACTGTATAAAATTGAAAGAATACTGGAAGTCAATTAATGAATTTTTGCAGGCTCTTTTACAGATAATTTCATTATTTCTAAATCTCTTATATTATTCAACACACCTGTACCTCAAAGTGTTAAAAGGTTAAGCTTCCCTTGTTATGGTCTATTCTAGCAGTGGCTAGGAAAATAATAACCAGAAATTGGATTTCAGATACACCTCCTTCGTTCAATGAATTTAAAAATGTTATGAATATAGTGTGCCATATGGAAATAAACGCAATTAGGTCAAGAACAACTAGAAAAACATCTTATTATATTGTATGGGATAATTTACAAAATGTGTTAAAAAAATCCTAATTTCAATAGCATGGTATTTTAGTTTAATTAATTGATCTGATTGTAGTGGATGTCTTTGCAAATACTTTAGTTGTTTTGTTGAATGTTATAATCATATCTATTTTTAATTACTTGTATAAAATTGTTATGATATTTCTCTTGTATGTTAAAACAATAAACCTGTTTTGAAGAAGAAAAAAACATAGACAATACACACTTTAACATGATTTTTGGAAGGCAGAAAGTTCCTCAAACAAAAATTATGATATATTCTCTGTCACTCAAAAATTATGTTCTGAATGAAAAATCTGTTAATATGACATAGAATTTTTAAGGATGGCCAGCTGGTTTGATGAATTCTTAAATTTTATTTCAGAAGCAAAAACACAGCTCACACAGTTCATAGCCATTATATATGTTCTTGTGATACATTACAGTAAACAGAATTAGATTATAATGGCACATACCGCTATGCTTTGTGTAGTCTGTGTAAATGTTGGATTCATAGATGCATAGAGTGTTACTAAACTAATGACCTGTGGTGGCCTTTCTAAGCCTAGCCTAAGCCTAGCCAAGTTTTTGCAAAAGAATAATGATGTCCTGTGTCCAAATAGGACATTAAGGGCCAGACATTTACAAGCCACCTCTGTCCATAAGAGACATGGGTGTCAGGCCCAGTGTAAATTTCCTGTTCTCCATCCACTGGTCCAAGTTGCACTTAAATTGGGTAATAGACAAACTCAGCTTTACAAGGATGGGAAGCCTGTTCCATAGGAGAGACAGTCCCTTGGACACATACCTGGCTCTCTGGATATGTTCTGTTTAAGTCACAAGCAAAAGTCAGGTCCTCTGGCCTTGCATTTCTGGTACTGTTTGACTTATGAACATGTAGGAGATTCATAAGTGTGGGGTTTTCAGATGCCTTGTAAGCCAGCATAGATCACCCCTCAGCAATCTATAGGAGACTGAATAGAGGGAAAGGGCTATAACGTGTGTAAGGCAGGCTTGTTATACCTTGTATTCTTTTTGTAAAAAACCTCTGATGTTGCTCTAGTTGTTGTATATGCCTGATCATGTATATAAGGAAGGGAACATTGTACTCTATGATTGGTCTGATAAGGGAAGAATACAGTGGAATAATGACCTCTTTGGACCTAGATGCATGCCTTTACTTATACATTGGGCAACATAAAATCATTTTCTCAGCACTGTGGCCACATGTTGGTCAAAGTTAAGGCTGCAGTCTATGAGTGGACCCAGATCCCTAATCACTGGTTCTACTCTTAGGGTCTCATTATCAAAATGGTAATTAGCTTGGATGGTTGACTTCCCAAAGGGTACAATTATGCATTTCTTTGCATTGAGTTTAAGACCATGGCTGTGGCACCATTAGTTATTCAGAGATAGACCTTCTTGAAGAAAGCTAGTGTCTGCAGGGTAATCAATGATAACCCCCATCTTGCAATCATCTGCAAACTTAGTCAGCATTAAACCTTCAGTGTTTGCATCCACTTCAGAGAAATAGATGCCAAAAAGGAGTGGGCCCAGTACTGTGCCCTAGGGGACTCTGCTAGAGACTGGCCTCTTGGTGGAGGTGGCCTCACCAGTTTAGACCTCCTGGGTCCTATCAGTCAGTCAGTTGGCTATCCGGCAGGTGATAAAAGGGTTTATACATAATTTAGTGAGCTTGTTTATAATGTCTGAGTGGGGTACTGTATCAAAAGCCTTGGGCAGGTCGAGGTAAGTTGTATGCTCAGTATTGCCCTCATCTTTTGCTTTGGTGACCCTCTCAAAGAAGTCCACCAGATTTAATATGCATGACCTTCCTTTAACAAAGTCAAACACTGATGGGTCCAACATTTGCAGGTTACCTATGTTCTCATTTATCATGTCCATGAGTCTTTTTATGGCCTTACATAAGACGTTGGTCAGACTTATGGGTCAGTAGTTACTAGGATTGGGGGTTGGACCTCCTTTGTGCAGGAAAATATCTATAGCCATCTTCCATTCCTTGGGCACAAAACTTGACTGTAGGATCCAGTTGAAAAGTGATTCAAGTGGACCAGAGAGGTAAGCTATTTAGTAAGCATCTTGGGTTGTTATCGGGGCCCAATGATGCAGTGTTTTTGGCATTGGATAGTGCATTGAAGGCCTGTTGGGTATTGGGGTATATGGTATTTCCTTTGCACTATTGAGGATAGTGGGGTGGGGATTTGAGCTGAGCCTTGCAGCCAAAAGGTCATCAACAGCCTTCAGTTCAGTGTGGGTGATGCCATTTACAATAAGTTCTGCATATTGTCATGCATCTCCCTTGACATTACAGATATAGCTGTAGAAAGCTTGGCTGTTGTCCTTTGCCTGAGAAGCTATTTTTTTCTTGAAATTTAACATTGGAAGTATTAATTAACCCTCTTAGTTTCCTGTTCAGATTGGTCAGTGTTTTTTTTTTTTAGTATGTTGACCTTTGTTCTTTCTATGCTCGGCCAAGATTTCTTTTTCTTTTGTTGTATAACCGATTGGTATTGTAATTCCACCAAGGCGGCTTGTCTTTTGAGTTTGTCTTATTCTTAATATGAGTGTGCACAGTTCACTCTATACAACTACTGCTATGGCTGTACTGGGATTTTGTAAATAACTTGTAATGTAGCCAAGGTGTCACTTAGTAGGACAGGTTAGCTAGAACAGTTCCTAAAGTTTTTTTTTTTTTTTGATTTGCTGAGTCCCTGGATTTAATTTTTGCTTCAAGCAATACGGCCTTTTGGTCAGACCTGATGAATGAGGACATTACATTAGGTGAGGAACATTGCTTCCCCATGTTTGTGAGTACAAGGTTAAGGATGTTTGTACCCATAGTAGGAGGATGAACATTATTTCAAGGATGTTGGTATTAATGAAGTTTAGGAATCTCTGGACTTGTACATTAGAAGTGGTGTAGGATTTCTAGTCTATAGAGCGGTAGTTGAGATCAGGTGTCTTTGCAATTAAAACTTTTCGATCATCAAAAAGTTGATGAACAATCACCAAAGCATCCTTTCTGTCACAACAAAACTCAAAATACTGAAAAACAAATTAAATAAACTATATTCCACATAAAATCAGACAAACATCACAACAGTGAAAACACCTGACAGTGAAGAACTAAACAAATTAAATTCCAAAACTCGTTACAATTCATGATAGAAACTCATTTATCCCTAAAATTTCTCAGTTTGTGTCCTTCACACAAAATGCTGTGTACAACAGCAGTGCCTGGTTGGCGATTTACTGCCTCATTCCACACAAGCCTCCTCACAATCAATACCAAACACAACAGTGCACAGACCCTGCAATCGTCAACCTAGAAGAAGCATTAAACTCAACTTAATGTGTATCAGACCAAGAAGCACTAAACTCAACTTAATGTGTATCAAACCAAGTCACGTGACTCACGTATATACTACTCCCAAGACAGCATCAACTCCAAAAAAGTGCAAAACTCACAATCAATACAATGATAGCCAAAACAGTCAACACCTGCACCATCTGACCTGTTTAATAAATAACCAACAAAGAAAATCAGAAAACCTAGCCAACCACTTAAGCAGTCAACAAAACAAACTGCAGCCATATAAGAATATGTGTGTGTGTGTGTGTGTGTGTGTGTGTGTGTGTGTGTGTGTGTGTGTGTGTGTGTAAGACAGAAAGAGATAAAGAGACTACAAGTGCCCTAGCAATAAGTATCACAAAATAAATGTAGAAATCTGATAGAAAAAGAAATAAACACCAATGGCTTTACATTTTAGTTCTGTCAATAAGATATTGATTTTTTGTAAATTACATTCCTTGAACAAATTAATTTAAGTAAGGGGATGATATACAAAAAAAGAATAAGGTCTTATAGAAGGAAAATGACTTATCAGGTTGGGTGTTGGCATAAAGGTTAAGGTATTTACCTTACAGACACAAAGTATAGGTTTGATGCTCAACTTTAAAGGCAAATTAGCTAGGCTCAAACGACCTGCAAGGGTAGCTAGCCCAGGACTTGCATATGAACCTAAGAAAAGTATGTTTATACTCAAGTCTGACACTTCAAAACCTAAAATTCTTAATAGCAAAAACTGAAGGTTTTTATTGTGATATTATTTCTTAGTAACTTCTATTAATTTATTGTCTGTCTTCAATTTTATTAATTTTTAAACTACATGTGTTTTGTATGTTCCCTTTGCTGCTCCATGAAATCATTTGTCAAAGTTCTTGAGAATGTTGCTGTGCTTTAAAGAAGTATTAGTAATTTTGAGTGGTTTTATGTAATTTTATTTTATTTATTAGGTAGTTAAATGATTACAGAGAGTATTGCCAAAAACAGCAAGGTAGCAAATATCCAAAAATGTGCAAAGGTCTGTGGATAATGGGATTCACATAAAGGAATGAACAATGTAGTTTTGCAAATTAGAAAATATGCCTCACAAATCTTAATTTGCAAATTTATGAAAGCACCCTGTGAAAGGAATGTCAAATGCCCAAGGTCAGTGAGCTATTAAGCTCTGTACTACCTGTGATCCAGACCATGTACCAACCAATGTTTTCTGCATGACTACTCAGGAAAGAATCCTTGTTTTTCAACCACCCAGTCAGTGGTGTCCACAACAATGTTCCAGCCTTATCTGGTTTAAGGTTTAGAGCCAGACAGATTAGTACTGAGGATAACCGACAATCTCGACCACTAGCTTTATTCTTTCGCAATAATAATTTAAGGTTTAAACTTTCATGCTTGTTAACTGCTTCTTATACATCTCTTCCTCTGTCTCTCCCTGGAAGTGAATAAATTCAGTTCAGAAAACTTAATTGTAGATTAATAAACTAGTATTCGGCCAGGCTATAAATAGCACTTACCACCCCATTGCACACTGTCTTTAATGTCTGATGTAGTTTGCTCTTCATCTTTTTGACTCCTAAATGATTCCAATATTATATAATGAAATATATTTTCCTTGCCATTGTTTCTCATAATCGCTTGCTTTTTTTTTTGTTGTGTAATGATATGTGAGCTTGATATCTGTTGTTATTTATGGACTCCAAGATTGCACCATCTCAGAGAAAAAGGAAGTTTTTTTATCTTTTTAATTTCCTAAGATTTCCCTGAGTTGGACCAACCTTGGAGTCAGTATAATAAATTAAGGGTAGATGGGATAAAGGGGTACAATAAGACTTACTACCTGCAATAAACATAAGTGAATTTTTATACTGATGCAATTGCATGCAATTTAATTAGCTGGGAATACATGTGATTAGTATATATGTGTGTATATCTGAGCAGGTAATTTTGTGAAACTGGGGCCATACAGCTGTGTTTCAAATTGCTGTACTTTGAAGTGTCTTAATGAGCAATATTCAACACTGTGAAATACCTAGTGGGCTGGTATCTCGAAGCATCCCTATAGCCTTATTCATGTACCTAGAAAAACTCTTGATACATGCAATGCTTTTACCTATCTAATCTAACTGCAGAAAACACGAATAACTCAGTTAGCTCTTCAAAAACTTTCTTAATGGATGAGTATTTTTAACTGACATGTTTGTTCTTTTATCATGAAGGAATGATGCTTTGTATGTTTGACCCCATAATGCTAGTGTGGGTACACCTTTGTCTCAAGTTCCTGAGCATTAGAACTTCTTGGCGCCAAGTTGGTGCCAGATTCCTAAATGTAGATATTAATGACACAGTCAATAAGTGAGAGCTGTATATTCTGACAAGAGACAGATTCATAAGTTCATAGGATTAGTGAATAATATCAAAGCCTATTGGCTATCAGGGAGTATGATGCTCTGCATTCCATGGTGGGGCACATATAGCCTTTCAATTATTTTTTGAGGGCATGAATTGATGGAATGACTTGAACTGCGAGAGGGAGGGAAGTAATTCCAAGGGACTGGAAGCATGTAAGATAAGAAGTTATTATGCTTCATGGCATGGCTGATATTAATTTTTGCATAGATTTTGAACTCCCTGGTGCTCACGTCACCAGAGGAATATTCAAAGGAAATGGTTTTAATAATTAGGGGTCCTTTAATGCACTGCATGTCTGAAACAAGTCTCTTCTAAAAGGCAATAAGTTATAAATAAGACAGAGGGTTGCTATTGCCTTTTGTTACAAGGCTAGCCTTGAAGACCTCTGTTTCTCTGTGAGGGTGTTAGGAGCTCCAAGGTGGCTGGGGAAGAGAACCTCCTATGCCCAGATTGATGAAGACAGTGATTAACTTTCTGTGTGCGGGAAAAAGGGTTGACAGAGGCCTGCTACTCTCTTTAGGAAGGAATAAATTTGCCATCTAGTCATCAGAAAGGATAGCTGGCAGACAGTAGGGGTGTAAAAAAAGTAGATTTTTCTTTACTTCACTTTCTAACTGCATTTCAGCAGTTCTATTAATTTGTTTTCATTAAATTTGTGATTGATAGAACAGTTCTTAATGAAAGTTCTATCAGTCAGTTGACATGTACCTACATACGCACACACACACGCACGCGCACACACACACACACACACACACACACACACATATATATATATATATATATATATATATATATATATATATATATATGGTTCTGTTATTTGCAATCAAATGTTGACGCCATTTATAAGAGAGAAACAGATGGTCAACACATGTAAGAAGTCAACAATTCCCATCTATGGAAATACTCTCTTTCTCTTAAGTATTGTGCGATCTCAGAGTTAGGATAGAAAATTCTCAGGGGTTGCAGAGGGTGCAACAAGCACTTTCTGCTGGTTTAGTGCACTTAGCATTTTGTGTTTCATTGTTTGTACATCAATATCCCAAACATTGACATTGTGATCATTTGATCATAAATAAAAGATCCATACACACACACACACACACACACACACACACACACACACACACACACACACACACGTACATTACAAGACCGAAAAATCATAACTGCAAATGCTTAAACAACAAAAAATCCGGAAACTCGAATTTGCTATTTTGGAGGGTGCAGCCCCCCACACCCCCTGCTAAATATATATTCCAACTCTGAGATTGGACTACAGTGCGGAAAGGGAAAATATTCCAATCTTCACTGTACCGTGATCTGACAAAAAGCACTTTGAGGTCCGGTCTTTTCGACGTTGTCAGTGTTCGCGGTTATGATTTTTCAGTCTTCTGATATAGATCTCACACACACACACACACACACACATATAGAAATATATATATATATATATATATATATATATATATATATATATATATATAAACCTCCCAAATGTCAATATCTGTTTTGTCAACAAAGAACATGGTTGACAGGTGTACAAGAACAACAGTCCCCAAGGGATTATGCCCCTTTCCTGGAAATTTTGCCATCTTGGAGTTAGTATATATAATTAGTGGGAGTGTGGGGGTGCATGGGGACTGACCCTCTGCAAAAAACATTTGAGATCTTTTGCATGGTCCAAGTTTGAATCTGAGAGCATGTAATTAGGGTGTTGAGGTTTTGTTTTTTTTTTCCACGTTTTATGATCAGTGTTTATTGTGTCGATCTACTGAAGTTTAGATTAACTTCAGTAGATTTATATATAAATAAATGAATCTAAACGGTGCCAGGAGCAAGAGGTTCACACCACAAAAATCGGTATATTGCACAAACCCACAAATAAGATAACTGCAGTAAATGAGGCTACTATTTAGAAACTGGCAACAAATCATGTGACTGAGTCTGCCAAAAACTTTAAAGAAACATTACCATTTTACACAAAATTACTTAAAACACAGTATCCAGACTTTAAAAGCATCACCTCCATAAACATTAAATAAATACAAATGTCTAAAAACATCTAAAAACATCATCTAAAATATGCTTTAAGCCTTAACAAACAGGAGATGGAAATTGTACAATTTATGCCTGGTACACACCATGCATTTAATCTTAGTTGCCAGGCAAGCTCTTTTTTCTCCAATAATAAACCCGAGGGACCACTCCTCCCACTTTCAATATGTGTGCGTGCGTGTGTGTGTGTGTGTGTGTGTGTGTGTGTGTGTGTGTGTGTGTGTGTGTGTGCTGTTTTTTTTTAATTTTAGTTTAGTTGATTGGAAAAAGGAAACCATTTTACTTTTCCATTAAACTTTTTGTGTGGCTGAATGTTTTTAATCTCAAACTCTAAGCATCAACATAAAATGTTCAAACATGCAGCATATTGAAAGCAATAAATATTGAACTGTAAAATATCAAGAAAGGAACATTTTTTTTCTTTCTTACTATTAACACTCAACCCCCCTATAACAGCAGGCTCAAATTCATCTGAATAGGGGCAGGAAGGTTTTTATTAGGATAAGGTGTAGGATCATAGGTGGTTAATAGGCTAATGGCCCTAGGGCCCTTACAAGCCTAGCCAAGTGCAACCTATGTTTCCAAGGGTGTCTGGTTGAAGAAGACACTAAAATCAGGATAAATTGCCCCTGTCCAAAAGGGACACAGGTGGAACCCCTGGGGTGAATTTCCAGTTACCTATCCAATTGTCCAAAGTGCACTTAAATGGGGCCAACAAGGGGCTTTGTTTAACATGAATAGGAAGCTTGAAGCTTATTCCAAAGGTGGGGCAATCTCTGTAAGGTAAATCTCTCTCTCCAGCAAGTCTGTTGATGTCACATACCAGGTTAAGGTCTTTTGAGTGAGTGAACCGTGTGCCATTTGACTTGCGAATGTGCAGCATTTCCATTAAAGCTGGATCAGAAACTGCTCAATATGCAAGGCACAGGTCGGCTCTGAACAGTCTGTACAACACAGAAAAAAGTGAGAATGATTTCAGTCTGTCCACATAAGACAGATCTTGAAGGCCCTGAATTTTCTTTCTGTGGCCTCTCCAATTGCTGCAGGTGTTTAGAAAGGAACATACCAAAGGGAGCGTTGTACTCTGTTATTGGCCTGATAAGGGAAGAGTACAGGAGGATTATAACCTCTTTTTTTCTGGAAGCAATGCCCTTACTTATGAGATGAGCACTATAAAATTCCCTTCTTACCACTGTGGACACATGGTAATCGAAGTTAAGGTTGCCGTCAGCCTGTGTGCCCAGATCTCTCACCAATGACTGTGCACTTATGGTATTACTATTGATGTGAAAGTTTGCAGGAACATCACCCTTGCCAAAGGGGATGATAATGCCTTTTTATACATTAAGTTTAAGACCATGACTTTGGCACCAGTCATTAGTCTGCATAAGACCTTCTTGCAGGATGTTGACATCGCTAGTGGTTTTAATGATTCCTCCCAGTTTGCAGTCATCAGCAAACTTTGCCAGCCGCAGTCCTTTTGTTTTAGCATGTACTTTAGAGAATTAGATTCCAAACAGTAGGGGTCCCAGAACCGATCCCTGTGGAATACCACTGGTTACAGGTCTGCTGGAGGAAGTGGTGCCCCCGTATTTTGACTGTATGAGTTTTATCAGTGAGCCAGTTTGCAACCCACCCTGCTGGGTGAATTTATCAATGATATAAAAATAACACAAAGAACAGCTAAACAGAATAACTTTTACACTCATAAAAACAATAAAACCACAAACAAAATAAAACAGATGAGTGCTTTCACACCTACACTAGGTGCTTAATCAGATCTAAAAATCAAATAAAAGCACAGACAAATCTAACACAACCAAGACCAATTATCACATTCAGCATATGTGACAAAATCATTCAACAGTATACACATGCTCTCAACATATTCAAGCATATTAAGATTGGTGGCTGCTTTGTACACCCAGATAGTGGACGATTGTTTGAATTTAGGTTGTTTGCTGACTGTGGTACAAAAGACGTATATTTGGCTGTCTGTGGGACCTGTCATTGTTATTATGTTTTTAAGACAAATCGATGCTTTAGCGATTATATCAAGGAACATCCGTATAGTATCAATAAATGTGATGCTAGAAATGTACTAGCCAAACATATAATAAATTAAGGGGTTATGCATAATTTTAAATTTCTGGTTATTGAGAAATGTTATACAACAGTTAGAGGAGGTGATATTAAAACATGTACAAAGTATACAGCCATGAAATGGATCTTAATACTAGCAGCTAACAGAGGTAGGGTGCTTAATGAACATGTCCCCTTAATACTGGTTTTAAAATCACAAGGTTTGAGGTGATAATTGGTCTTAATTGGTTGTATTATACATGTTTGTGCTTTTATTTGATTTTTAGATCTGATGAAGCACCTAGTGTAGGTGCAAAAGTGCTCATCTGTTTTATTTTCTTTGTGGTTTTATTGTTTTTATGAGTACGAAAGTTATTCCATTTAGCTGTTTTTTGTGTTTTTTATATATCTTACTACATTTATTGAAACCAGCTCTTGCTCCGATCCATTGTGGTTTTTCTTAGTTTATCAATGATGCCTGAGTGGAGGATTATGTCAAAGGCCTTGGCTAAGTCTAGGTAGGCCATATGCACAGATTTGCCCTTTATCATTTTTATCATTCAATCATCTAATTGTCATTAGTGACTGTGTCAAAGAAGTCCACCAAGTTTAACAGGCATAAACTCCCCTTGATAAAGTCAGACTGGGGGGGGTGCGGGGGGGGGGGGCAAGCTTTTTGAGATTTCCTATATCTTTGTTAATAAGGTCCTAGATGATTCTTTCCATGGCCTTGCAGATAAGGCTAGTCAGGCTAATGGGTCTATAGTTCCCAGGGTCCGTGGATGCACACCCTTTGGTGCAAAGGGATGACGGTAGCTGTTTTCCATTCCACTGGGATGAAGCCAGTGCTTAGTCTGTGATTGAAAAGCATGGTCAATGGTGATGCTAATTCCTGTTTCACCCCATGTAGAACACAACCTGGGATGTTGCCTGGTCCCATAGAGGCTGTGTTTTTGGCCTTGGAGAGGGAATTTAAGACCTGCTCCACGGAGATACTAGGCGGGGGACAGGTGTTAGGGATGTTTTGGCATATATGTGGTGGGGACAGAGGAGTGAAGTTTTCACTGAACCTGTCAGCCAGCAGGTTTGCTGTATCCACAAGTTCTATATACATAGTAACGTTAACCAGGAGTCCAGTACAAATTTGGGCCTCACCTTTGAGGTTAGGGATGTAATTAAAGAATGTCCTGTGGTTATCCTTAGTTAGGGAAGCTAATTTGGACTTGTAGTTAGCCTTGAAGGACATCAGTAGGAGACTTATTTGCTTGTTGAAGTTGAGGAGGGAGTGTTTCCAGTTTTGAGACCATTCCTTCCTACTCTTAGACAGCAATTTATTTCTCTTGTTGTATAGCCTACTAATGGCAGTTGTCCATCAGGCAGGTTTGTTTTTCCTTGAAGATCTTGCTTGGTTCTATCAGGTATGGCAGAGTCAATACAATTGCACAGGTGCTTGAATAAAGCATTAATGTATAACTCAGCATAGGTGTCTGTTCCATCAGTGGAGGGAAGGGCTATAAAGATATTTATGACGTTACATAAGAGGCTGTAATTGGCCTTGGTGAAGGTTTTTAGTCTAGTAATTGCTAGGGGGGGTCTTGTGGTATAGTTTCTTCTAGGGAGACTGATCTGTGGTCAGATCTCACCTGGGATAGCCACACACTGGGGGTGGGGCAGCAGTCCCTCATGTTGGTGAGCACCAGGTACAGGATGTTTGAGCCCCTTGTGGGTATATCAACAAGTTGGTCCAGGGCAATGGAGTAAATGAAGTCCAGGAACCTTTGGGCAAGTGAGTTAAAACACATATAATTTACTCAATCTATGGATGGGTAATTAAAGTAATCCAAAACCAGGGTATTTGGTTGTACCATGATTGACTCGAGTAGATCCAAGTAGGCTGAGTGGATGTCCTGATTCATGGAGGGGGTCCTATAGCTGGCAATGACCTGAAGAGGGGTCTTACCTACAGGCAATTGCACCGGAAGTAATTCAAGGGAATTCTGCTGTTTAACCAATCTAGAGGTGTATTTATCTTTAATGAATATTGATAAACCACTTCCTTTAGTTCTCACACCTTCAGTTTGTGGTCTAAATGTGTGGAAGGAAATGTAACCTGGTATAGCTGGAGTGCTCTCCTCAGCCTTAAACCAGGTCTCAGTGACTGTACAAATGTCAGCATCTTCAAGGTGAGGACTGCTACCAATGAGTATAGTTCCTTATTTAGATTCATAGCATTTAGCAGCATAACCTTCAGGTTATTTTAGAGGGTATTTTTACACTGGGAATTGTTTTCTTATGACATTGCCTAAAAAAGGCACTATGGGGATGGCAAGAGCCTTAGCCAGTAACTAAAATCCTGAGGTGACAGATGAAGACCATCTCTGGCAAACCATCGAGGTCTGTCAACCATGTCATCCCAGGCTGACAGATACTGGATCCCCTGTGAATGACCTCAGAAATTAGGCAAGGTTAGGGTTGGGGGAAGGGGCAGTGTTAGAGTTAGGGTTAGCACCCATTACTAAGTTGGACAGAGGGGGTATAATAGTGCATCTATACCACAGTTGCTGTTTAAGTGCAAATTCGACCACATTACACACTTACCATCAGAGTAAAAAAAAGTGTCACTTAATGCAAGAGAGGTAATCCATATGCATATGACGTATATTAGATATCAGGCAGAAGAGAGAGAGTTGTGAAGTGCTATATGGTGTATAGAACTTTAAACACTATATACTTAATGCAGCTCAGAATATCTTACTAACATATCAACATACAAAATCACGACTGGACAGCCATTACCAGTGCAGCAGTGGGAGCAATGTTAGATACGAAAGGTCAAACAGTACACTGAAGGAGAAGGTAGTAGAAGTATGGAGAAGTAATGAGTAATGAGCAGACAGCAGGCTAAATGTGATCACACAGGATAACAGAATCCACCCTTAAGAGTGCCATATACTGAGCAGTCTCTCACACTTAATGACCAGGTCTTGATGACCACTTAAGTTCCTCTAAACAGCACTCACCGGATGTAACAACTTGCCAACTATAATGTAAGTGCTAAACGACTGAGAGGAGAGTTTTGGGCTACTGCAGCTATAAAACAGTAGTTTGTCACTCTGGATTCCTCCACAATTCTATTCCCTTAATTTTGCTTGTAGATAGCACAATAGGTACATTCCACTGAGTTAATATATTTAGAAATGTACCCTTCAAAGAATGATAGTTTAAAGGATTCTGGCTTTATTCATCTGACTGGACTGTATTCTGCTCACTTCATTACAGAATAGCTCCCATGGAGATGGCCTGCAGAACACCGCATGTGAGATATTTGAAAGTCAGAAGCAATCGAGTATTCCAAGCCACTGCAAAGTAAAATGGACAGGCCAGCTCTGCTGTCAGATGTGAAATTAACAAACAGTGTCAAGTCAGAGCAGGTGGGATGTGTTTGTACCTTCTCGGCACACTGAATTGCATCAGTGCATGAAGGACAGAGGTTGTTCTGACTTATAAGTACTGAGGCTGAATTAACTAAACATGACAAGTGTGAGTCACCACCATTCACTGTAAATCTGCACAGGTGTATAACGAACAACTGGGAAAAGAGCAGCTGATTATATTATTGCTACAATGCTGGCAACAAGATGCAAAATGCTTATTCGTTCAGTAAACTCCACATGCATGTGGCACACCCTGTGCTCTGCCTCAGCTGCAAACCTGTAAGTGACAATTAAAAAAAACGTAGTGCCCAGGGCCATAGTACTGATACCTGGTGGGATGAATGCATTGCTTACGTGATCCTGACCTATACAGAATTATTACATAAGAACTAAGAGTGCAGGGATTACTGCCGTGCTAAGTACAAGATGAGTTCATAAAGTGACTGCTATAAATACTGTCAGTTACCACTTAATGCACATTTTTAATCATGAGCATCACTAGGTCATTGTACTTTTTTAAGTCACTAAAAAATGTCTATTTTATACATAAGAAAAGCATATAAAATAAATCACTGTGACTTCTCTTTTTTTTTTGATAGTGCACAGCTTAAATAATGGCTATATTTGTCTTGCAGAAAACAAACAGACTTTTTGCTATTAATAACCATGATGAAGCTGAGTTGTGCATTTATGTGGAAGAGATCTGCTTAATTTCTGACAGTAAATAAAGAGTCACACAGGGAAGCAGGAATGTTGTCTAGTTTGCTTGGCTAGACTGAGGGCTCTGCAAGGCAGAATTGGTGGCTAGAAATAGTCCTGTACATAACGCACAGATGGATGGACTCCAGCAAGCCTTGTCAGATTATCCCTGCTGGTATCTGAGGCCAAAGCCATATGGCATCCTGCAGTTTACTACACTCTCTGACAGCGAACTGCTTCTACCAACTGTACACAAGCCGTCTCTGCCCCACACTAAATGAGGCTTAGCAAACACCCAAGTTTATATCTGAAAATGCAGTCAGTAATCACTAAGGCCATTATGATGCATTATATATGTATATATATGCTTGCTTGATGACTGAGTAAGAGTGCTGATTCAACAACCTGTTGACAAAAATGATCAGGTTGTAAACATGATATGAAGTGGAAAGATATTTGGCCTTAAATACAACTAAAGTGTTAAAGGAATGCATTATAGTAAGGAGCAAATTGGTCTCTGCAGTTTTCATTTTTTATTTATTATTTATTTATTTGACATTTGTTAACTGGGTTAGTCCAACTGAGCCTGGAGCCCATTTTCAGTGGAGACCCGAGGAGAAAGGCTCCAGATTTACAGACTAATAAAAGATAACAAACATAAACAAAGTGATCTACTGTAAATACACATAACATGGGGTATATAAGTAGCAAATCATATCATTGCATTCTGGAATAGGATTTAAAATGAAGAATGTTATTATAGTGGAATACAATACATGAGGAATGTTCCAGTACTTGACAAAAGAGAGATGGTGTTGAAATAACTATTGTGTTTTTTAAATACAGGAAGCATAACATAAGATTACATGACAGAGAGAAGAAGAAAAAAAGTAGGTGAATAAATCAAAAGTAGAATAAAAGATAAGTGAGTGAGATATTATAAATGTGGAGGTTTGACATGGGCAGGACAGGTCATTTGTAGGTAGTGTTTGAGTTCACGTTTAAACAGGTGCTTTTGGGAAAATCTGTCTTATATTGAGGGGAAGTGAGTTCCAGGCATGAGAAACTAAGTACTTATAAAGGGACTTTCCAATATTCTGGTTAGGTTTGTAGATATCAAGGAGGAGTTTGTCAGTTGTACGAAAGTGATGGCAGGGGCTGTAGTAGAATATGAGGTTAGAGATAGAGGGGCATGAAGTGGGTCATTCAGGATGGAGTGAGTAATATGTAATTGAGGAAGCAGTAGTTGATTAGAGAATTCAGCCCATTGAAGTGTCTTTAAGGGTGAGACAGTGGTGGGATTTCTAAGGGAGATTAGTGGCAAATCTGGCTATTTTGTTGTATGTTTGCTCACGTTTGGAAAGTAGTGAAGACTGAATATTTGTAAGGATAGAGGCTGCATACAGTAGACCGGGTAATAGAAGAGACTGATCTAGGGAGAGTTTGGAGGAAGGTGTAAGGAATTTCTGATTATGATAGAGTACACAGAGTCTGGTGTTTTTTATACATTGTTGGGTGTGTATATCATATTTCAGTTCATCATCAATAATGTATAAATTTTTCCAGAATTTTGGAGATAGGGGACAAGATAGCAATGGGCTTAACATTAGAAGGATCAGTAGAGTTTCCGCCCTTGTGAAGAGGGATTGTGTGAAAGGATTTCCAAATATCTGGGACACAGGCTTCAGTAATGCAACAATTTATAAATATCAAGAAAGGGTGCACAATAGATTTTGCAGCAATTTTAAGAAAGCAAGGAGGTAGTTTATCAGCAGAGGGGCAAGCAGGGTTTGAGTTTGGAAAGGAGGGATTTTATGAAGGAAGTGGGAATGGGTTTGAAAGAGAGGGTACTGACGGGTGTTATTTGAGGGGATGAAGGATAGAGAAGATGATCAAAGGAAGTCCAGAATTTCTTTGGAGTTTTATATGGGCTACCTTGGTAGGAACTGAAAAAATGTTCTTATCGTTTTTAACAAGTTTTTGGTCAGGTTTCTAAGCTCTTTATATCTTTGAAATACAGTAGTGGACTTAAGTTTAACCCATACCTTCCATCTACTGTCTCTTTGATGCATTATAGAGCGGGTAAGTTTAGTAAGCCAGGGGGCACAGTTAGATTTAATTCTGATTTTTTTGATGGGTGCCATGGAGTTAAGAATGTCTAGGAATATCTTATCGAAAGATGTTACAGCCTCGCTGAGAGGGAGGTGTTGAAGAAAGACCATTTTATCTTTGACAATATGGACTTAAAAGTATCAGGATTGAAATGGGTGACTACTGTATCAAATCAACCAGCAAGGGTAAAGTGCCTCGGAAAAGCATAAAATCAAGGTCCAATGAAAAAACTCACTGAGGCACACCACGGCAATAAGAAGCTGACCTTTATTTATCAAAATATAATACTAAAATAAAATAAAAAGCAAAGAAACATTTCAATCCAGTAAGCACTTTCACATTTCAAAGAATGCTTCATCAGACTGTTCAAAAACTAACAGACCACTGCATCTAAAAGCATCATTCAATTAACTATTGAACCAATCAGAAGTACTATCTAATTATGTATGAATGAAAACTAATCTGTATAGATCCAGCCATGTGGTCACATAAATTAATAAATAAATAGACATTTCATAAAATCTTTCTAAGTACATATGAATGCTGTTAAAATGTTATTAAAAATGTTCACTATTAAAAATACATTTATACAACTGTAAAAAACATCATTAGAGCAAAATGTTTACTACTGGATGTCTAAATCTCAAGAATATACCTTTAGGCAAAAAGTACCATTGCTTACTCCTGTTGAACAAAATAAGCTGCAAGTAGCACAGGAGGTTGCTTTCACGACTGTGAGACAGGTAAGCAATGCTAACCTTGTGCCAGTGGTATTAGGCATGAAGCCAAAATACAAACACTACTTTGGTAATATGATCAAGCCTCACCATGACAGAAAATCATATATACTATCTGCAGTGTGCTACATGGAGGATCAGAGGGGGATTTTGTGGTAGACCCTCTCTGTGATACTCAAGGCGTATGTGTATGAGATAGTGCTTTCAAAGGAGCTATCCACTGCTCAGGTTCAGACAATCCACTCAGTCTAGAAGAGTCTGGGGACATGTGTACTGCACTGTACTATGTGTACCCCAAAAGCAGAGCACCATGTGGGCACAGAGACCTAATAGGTTCATAGGTTCATAGGTAAGTACTAGGCTATCTGCCCATGGGCATTCATAAGCCTAGCCACAGAGTGATGGCTTTCGCCTCCCCATTAGATTAGTAACCTGGGCCTCTGTCAACAGGGCTCCTGAAGTAATCCCAGGGTAGAATTTACGATTACCCATCCACTCATCAAGATTTCTCTTGAAATGGGTCATAGAGGAGCTCTGTCGAATATGGATTGGGATTCTATTCCAGAGTGAGGGGAGTCGCTGGGACAGGAATCTATCCCTCCAGAATGTCCTGTTTATTGTTGTATATAGGTTCAAGTCACTAGAATGAGTGGTTCTGAGGGATCTCGTTTTTTTGAGGTGAAGCATGTCCATTAGTTCTGGGTTTGACATGGCCCTATAGGTCAGGCATAGGTCACCTCTGAGCAGACGGTAAGCGACTGAGAAGAGCTGGAGCTTTTTTAATCGTGCTTCATAGGGTAATTGTTTAAGGCCCTTAATCCTCTTAGTGAGGTACTTCTGTGGTCTTTCTAGTTGTTGCAGGTGTCTACTGAGGTACATCCCAAATGGGGCATTGTACTCTATTATGGGCCTAATGAGTGAGAAGTAAAGGGGCACAATCACCTCCATGGATCTGGATGAGAAATCCTTTGTGATCAGGTGTGCCACATAGAAGGATTTCCTAACTGTTTTGGCTATGTGGCTATCAAAGGAGAGCATGCTGTCTACTTGGGTACCCAGGTCCCTAATTACTTCTTCTGTACTTAGTGGATTCCCATCTATGTGGTAGTTTGTAGGTACTTTGTTTTTCCCAAATGGGATTACTATGCATTTTTTGGCATTTAGCTTGAGGCCATGACTTTGACACCAGGTGTTTGTCTCTGTGAGGCCCTTTTGCAGGATGTCTGTGTCAGCTGGAGAGTCAATTATTGCACCCAGTTTACAGTCATCTGCGAACTTGGTTAACCATAGTCCCTCTGCCTTTGCCTGTACTTCAGAGAAATATATACCGAACAGGAGGGGTCCCAGGACTGAGCCCTGTGGGACTCCACTTGTGACTGGTTTAGAGTCAGACATGGCGCCTGCCACTCTTACCATGTGGGTTCTGTCTGAGAGCCAATTGGCAACCCATCTCGTGACATGGGGTTGATATTTAAGCTGGTGAGTTTGTCTATGATTCCTGAGTGTGGGATGGTGTTGAACGCCTTAGCGAGGTCCAGATATGCTGTGTGGACCACCTTCCCTTTATCTATGGCCTTGGTGACTGTTTCAAAGAAGTCAACCAAGTTCAGGAGGCAAGATCTGCCTTTAACAAAGCCAAACTGGGTGGGGTCCAGCGTCTGGAGGTTCCCAATGTCCCTGTTAATGAGCTCCATGATAATGCGTTCCATGGCTTTGCAGACCAAGCTAGTCAAGCTTATAGGGTGATAGTTCCCAGGGTCAGTTGTGGCACCACCTTTGTAGAGTGGTACGACTGTTGCTGTATGCCATTCTTTGGGTACACAGCCTGTAGAGAGGCTGAGTTTGAATAGTGTTTTGAGATGGGGGGTTAGATCATTTTGAAGCTCGTGTAAGACACAACCTGGGATACCATCTGGTCCCATGGATGCTGTGTTTTTGGCCTTTGCAAGGGCTGTCTTTACTTGTGTGTCTGAGATATCTGGAGTGACATATTCTACTGGGATGGGTGCTAGCCCCTTTGGTGGAGAGGGGGGGTGAAGTTTGCACTGAACTTGTCAGCCAGGATGTTGGCAATGTCGGTTGGTTCAATGTATTTATGGCCATTATGTACTAGCTCGGAGCATATCTGAGAGTTTGCCCCTAGACTCTTGACATAGTTAAAGAAGGCCTTGTGGTTATCCTTAGAGTCATTGGCTATTTTTCTTTCGAAGTTGGCCTTGGATGATTTAATGAGGGAGTGCAGTTTTTACTGATGTTAATCAGAGATGCCTTCTTATTTTGGGATTTTGTTCTATCTTGCAGGAATTTCCTCCTTCTGTTGTAAAGTTTATTTATGGCCGGGGTCCACCAGACTGGCTTCCTCTTTTTTGAGGAGTTGGTCTTGGTTTTACTTGGGATGGCTCAGTCCATGCATTTTTGAAGGTGTTCATAGAATGCACTTGTAAAGGATACTGCAGTTGGGTCATCATTTTCCATTTGATTGGGAGCTTTGAAACTTCCCACCTCGGTCTTGAGGAGTGTGAAGTTGGCTTTAGAGAAGTTTTTTACCTTGATTTCCTTGACTGGGGGGGGGGATGTGGATGTCCAGTGTGATTAGTTTGTAATCTGATCTTACCAATGACGAGTTTACCTCAGGTGTGGAACATAGGTTCCCCATGTTGGTGATGACCAGGTCCAGTTTGTCGTCACCTCTTGTGGGAGTGGTGACCAGCTGTTCAAGAGAGTTTGAGTTTATAAACTCAAAAAAAGCATTGGGCTAGGGCGTTTGAGCTTGAGTAGTTTTCCCAGTCAATGTTTGGATAGTTGAAGTCACCCAGTAGCATGGTGTTGGGTAGAATCTTCATACCTTCTAATGTTCTCAGGAATGCTGCATGAGGGTCCTGAGACAAGGTGGGAGATCTGTAGCAAGCTATAAATTGAACAGTCAATTTACCCGCTGTCAATTGCACTTGGATGATCTCAGATTCCTCGTGCTGTGCTACTAACCTAGAGATGTGGGTGTCCTTGATGAATATGGACACACACCCTCCTTTTGTGTTCCGGTCTTGGTTTTGGGACCTAAAGGTATGCTAGGAGTTATAGCCTGGTAGTGCTGGGGTGCTCTCTGGAGCCTTGAACCAGGTTTCTGTCACTGCACATACGTCGATTTCTTCCATACTAAGAAGAGCCTTGAGTGCATGCATTTTGAGATTTAGACTTCTGGCGTTGAGCAGCATTACCCTCAGTTTTTGTTTATTATTGTTGTTTATGGAGGCGGGTTTGTCTTTTGAGCCTTGCCTAAAAAAGGCAGTATTGGGGCAGCAAGAGTCTTGGCCAGTATTCGAAAGACCAGGGGTGACAAGTGCAAGCCGTCTCTGGTGAAGCAACGTGGCCTGTCAAGCATGTCGTCCCAGGCTGACAAGTACTGGATCCCCTTTGAATGACACCAGTAGTTTAACCAATTGTTGAAACTGATCATTTTTTCTTTGTGTGCTGGCATTATTTTGGGTGAGGGCAGGAGGCTACCCAGAGTCAGAGTCATACCAGCCTGGACTACATGGCCAGAGAGCTCCTCCATGTCTCTTTTCATGTAGTCCAGGGAGGTACGTCTCAGGTCATTTATGCCAACATGTACAATGACAGAGTCATATTTGTACTTGTTGTGGAGTGACCTGAGTGCATGTGTTATGTGGCGGATTCTGGCACCCGACAGGCAGCTTACGGTAACCTTCTCCTTGTTCAGTCTAGTGAGTGGGACGTCTGTGTGCCTGATGATAGAATCACCGATTACTAGTGTGCTAGGTGTGTTATTTAGCCTTGGGGCTGTTTTTGCTTGGCACACTGACGTTGTGACGTATGTATTACCTGGTTTCTGGGTTGCTTGGGTGTATGCTTAGGAGATCTTTGTTGTTTAGGCAGGTTCTTATTTAGAGCCTCCGAGTATGTTTTTGCATGTTTCTGAGAGTTGTTTTCTGGTGCAGCTATGGCTGGTCTATGTGAGTCTGGTAATGTGGTGCTAGTGTTGCCCTTCTCCTTGTGACTGGTTGATCCAGTCATGGGTTGCGAGAGCTTAGCCTCCAGTTTGGCTGTGTAGCTGCATCCCTCACATATGTTTGTGTTGGTTGGGAGGAGGAAGGGGTGTCTGTGTACATGAGGCAATTGTAACATTGCCTCAGGATGCCCAGATTCACCAGCTGGACCAGAGAGCACACCTGAAGCTGTCCCTTGAACATGCCTGAATAGATGGTTGGGACTGTATTGCTGATTGGATGAGTAAAGAGCCTTATACTTCCTGAGTATAGGTCTGAAGTGCAAGCTGTATGCTAGTGCTAGTTTTAGTAAGTGTCGGTCTTAAATTGCCTTATTTCTAGTGCTGGGTTGAAGTGTTTCAAGTTTCAAGGGAAAAAGTGGCAGATCAACAGGGTATATGAGCAATTCAAACAATCATTTGTATATTTTTTCAGTGTTCTATTCAGCCAAGTAACCTACTCCCCCAGTCAGCAATATTTAAAGGTATTACTGTTGCTCAAATTTATTCTATTTTATTTTATTTTTGGGGGGTGAGTTTGTTCTGAGCAACTGTAATAAGATGATATTTTCTTCATCAGAAAGATACAATCTTTGAAAGCATACCGGAAATCAGTATGTGTTTACAGAATCCAGATGATCAACTGATTGTTTTTTAATTAATTTATTTATTTATTGTTTACTTGTTTCCCCAAGTGACAAATGTTTTGCTTTTTTTTTCTTGTTAGGAAACATTAAATTTTAAAATGAAGTAAAAATGTTCAATCTCAAGTTCTGATTGGCTGGACAATGCTAGCTACAGTATACAGAATTATGATCGTATGAATATAGCTAAGCTGTTAAGGGTTCGGGAAATAGAATGTCAATAAATTTTCCTGAAGACCAATCCCTAGAGGTAAAATTATTGACATCCATTTCAGAAATACATAACAACAACTGGTAATGATCTGAAATGTGATCATAATGTTTTGTAATAGGTGAACATTTTTAGTTGCCTTTATGTGTTACTATCTCTTACAAAAGCAAGACACATGCAGCACAAGTTCTGTTGCTGTATTTTTGTTTGTTTGCCTGTTTGTTTTTTGTTTATTTTTAAAATACTGGTTTATTAGAAGTGCATGTTTTGTGTAGCAGTACAGAGTGTGCTAACAGCTTTTAAAGCTGATAGCTAACTTTCAGTGATGTTACTATGCAAAGTGTGTTAACATCTGTTAAAGCTAGTAGTTACTTACAATTGCAGTTACTGTGTGACTGCCCTCACATGGCAATGCAAGCTTTGACTTTTTTTAGAACAACTAGGTTTATATATGAGAAACTTTTTATGCCTAGTTCCTTATGCATAAATTTGGCTATAACTCTATTATTTTTGGCTGATTTTCCTAGCATAACATTAGCTCTCCATGCATTGCATATTTATTTTTACTTGCCATCTTCATTGCTTCACACTACTCCTATTCCATAGCAAATGCTTAGAATAAATTACCTCAAAATGTCAGATATATCACCCAACCCTATGACCTTTAAAATAGCAATAAAAGATTACCTACATAAATCATGGTCATGTCTCTGCCACGACTCAACATAAGCTATCTTCCTAATAGACTGTAGTCATCTCAATCAGCTAGCACAGTATTCCTATCACTGATTTCATATCTGTTTGTTTTCTCCACTGATTTATATACCAAATACTTATTTTCTCCGCTTCTCATTTTCTCTCCACTGGACAGAGTTTACACCATATTACCTTTTTTCTGTTTCTCTCTACCATTTTGCTACTCTTTATATTTCTCTGCCTCGACTTTACTGTTTCCTATCTTATGATCTCCTACTGCAATCATCTTCCTAATTTTGTTTATAACTTCTTATTTTTTATTATCTAAACGTGTATGTACAGCATGCTATCTTTGTCTCTGAAATTTCTCTTATTTATTTACTTATTTATTTCACATTTGTTAACAGGGTTAGTCCAAATGAGTTTACAACAAACCTATTTTCAGTGGAGACTCGAGGAGAAAAGCCCAGCAAACAAAAGTAAAAATAAAATGACAATATACGAATATTAAATAATCACAATACAAAATAATTGTAAAAAATAAAAGGTTATTAACTATTTACATTGCATTGATAGTAAGCAACCCATTTTCAGTAGAGACCCAAGGGGAAAGAGCCCCAGCAAACAAAAGCAAAGATAAACATACAGGACAAAAACTATTAAAACCAACACTAAAAATACGAAATTAATTGTAAAGACAAAAACAAAAGAAAAACATTATGAACATTAAGGGTTGCACTGATAGTAGTGGACTAAAATTTACTACGTTTAAGAGTAAAAACAAAAAGATAATCATAGTTCAAAAGAAAGGCAATGTATAGACATTGATAGGAAGTGGGGGGGTAGTGTGGAGAATTGCAGGGGACTATAGTAAGGCTATAGTAGTAGAGCTGAGGGTTTAGGAGGTTAGTTTAAGCAGAAGTTACTAATAAAGAAAGAAAGTTAGGAGATGCAACAGGTTATACAGTAGGTCAGGCAAAGACTATGTGTGGTCAAGGCAACGGCATAATTTCAAGTTTAGTAGGTGGGATTTAAGCTCCTTTTTAAAACAGGGAAAGGAAAGGTTGGATCTAATATGGAGAGGGAGTTTGTTAAAAATTTAGTGATACAGAGTGTTTGTAAAGTAGTTTGCCAATATTTCTTTTGGGTTTATAAACTGAGAGAAGATGTTGATCAGCACTCTGGGGGCTGGGTGTGGGGGGGGGGAGTAGAGAGTAACATGGGAGGTGAGAGCAGGGCAGGCAGAGGGGTTGTTGAGTATGGAAAAGGTAGTGTGGAGTTGCGATTGTAGGAAAAGGTGAAGAAATTCCAGCCACTGAAGTTTGTGTAGTGAGAGGCAGTGATTTGAAGAGAGTGGTTGGTCTAGAATAAATCTGGCAATTTTGTTGTATGTTTGTTCCAGTTTCTGCACTGAGGCAGTTTGGATATTGGTAAGGATGGGGGAAGCATATAAAAGGGTAAGAGAAATGCCTGCACAAGAATGCATTTATTGGCAGTAGTGAGGAATTTTTTGTTCTTATAAAGTAATCCAAGTTTTTGGTGGGTTTTTTTTTCATGGTCTGTTGTATGTGCAAGTCAAATTTTAGTTGGTCATCAGTTATTACCCCAAGGAGTTTGGTGTGTGAGGCAGGGGAGATAGTGGTGCCATCTAGGGAGGAAAGAGAAAAGTTGGATTTAAGGTGAGAGAGTGTCTGAGGTAGGAAGAGAAGAAGATGAGTTTTCTTTAGGGTTAAGGATTAGTTGATTGTTTCTGAGCCATTTTTCGGCAGAGATAAAGGAAGTCTGTGTTAGTGTGTGTAGTTCAGAGATAGTATTGGAGACAGATAAGAGAGTAGAGTCATCTGTGTATTGGATTACAAATGAGAGACTGCAGGATGAATGAATTTACATGTACTGTGCTTATTTTATATAGTCTATTCACAGGTAACAACTGATGAAGTTATTTTCTGTTATACTTTTATAGTTATATACACGTTTTCTATAGCAACCATAGTTCTATGTTATATAATGTTTTATGTAATGTACTATTGGAGATTTCTCCTCTGGTCTCTGCTGAAAAAGGGTTTTGCCCAGTCAAACTAACCCATTTAACAAACGTCAAATAAAATAAATAGCCATTTCAGTGATGACACATGTTTATATACAGTTACTATGAATCACTGCCATTGAAACTCAAGGTTCAGCATTGAAACTTACATGTTCATTGATGGCCAGGATCTGTGGACAAGTGCAGGGTCACTGCACAGAGGAAATTCTGAGGAGATCCCTACACAATGAGCTCTACAGCATATATGATGTAGTGAATAGTGCTAGCATACTGAGCAAAGCAGAGTAGAAGAAAAGAGACAAGCTCTAGTTCCAGGATAAACAGCTCTAGTCAGCTCCAGTGCAGGAGCAGTGCCACATGTGATCAATGATGTCACAGGCGAGCCACAGCAGTGCAGTTGTACAACAGAGCTTAGTGATATGAATTCACACATGCAATATAGTGACACAGACCTGCACCTAGTGCTCATCCAGCACAAGAAAGGCAGTACAGCGGCCAACAGATACATCAATGTGGATGTGCACAGCAAACTGACAGCCCTGTTTATCATATAAATTGGGAGGGAGGAAATGGAGTAGACAGGAAAGTAGGAAACTGGAGAACAATGCACAGAGGGAAATAATAACCAAAAAGTACTAAATTGTGAGGAAAGGCATTTTTGTCTGAATAAGCCCTTTTTAGAAATGTTACAGAAAGGATATGTAGAGAAGGTAGTGAGAGGTAGCTGTGGCTGGAATAGATGGAGAAAGAGAATTAGCAGGGACAGACAGGCAAGCATAGAACATAGACAGACAGGGCCAGGATACACACAAAAAGATGGGGAGGAGAGGGGAGGGGATATGCACATAACTGCAAAGGGTGGATAGCTTGGTCTCCTGGCACAACAAGTTGGAGCCCTGCAGTCCACAGTGCCTGAAGTAGATATAACCACTTTGTCAGTTTAGACTGGCAACCCTGTGCATGTTGTGAAATATATGTCATATAATTTAGTGCTGTTCTGTGGTATTAGTATATAGCCGCAGTGCCCATTACACCAGTAGTACATGGCTGTAGTGCTGTACCACACCACTAGTACATGACTATAGTGCTGTCCCACACCACTAGTATATGACTAAAGGGCTGTGTCACACCAATAGTACATGACTATAGTGTTGCGCCATGCCACTCGCACATGACTACAGTGCTGAGCCATACCACAAGTACAGGACTATAGTGTAGTGCAGTACATGACTATAGTGTTGTCCCATGCCACTAGTACATGACTACAAGCTCCCAAGCTCTACAACTCTCATAGTTATCTTCCTATGAGCCTATCTAAGCTCTCAACAATTTCTATAGCTTCTCTCTAAGCCCTCAACAACTCCTACAGCTACTCTCACACAACCCAACCTTGTAAATATTGTAAATAGCATTCTACTATTGATGTGTGCATGTAAAGCACATTTACATTTTCTTAAAAGGTTTGTATGTAAACTGTTTCCACACCTAACATATCTGTTTTCCTCAAATGAAACTATATGATCCCTACCTTCAAGCTTAATGAATTTGTTAACTATGCATGATATTGAATCCATTTATGAGTAACTATTCTACATAATATTATCTTTAATATTAACTATCAGTTGTAGCTAAATTGTATAATGCATCTTGGAGCATTTCTCCCCGGGTCTACACTGAAAATGGGTCAATTCGGCCCAGTGGACTTCCCCGGTAATCAAACTGCAAATAAATAAATAAAATAAATAAATAAATACAGTGCTGAGCCACACCACTAGTACATGATTATAGTGCTGCAACACACCACTAGTACATGCCTATAGCACTGTGCTACACTACTAGCACATGACTATACTGCTACACCACCCCACTTACACATTGAGATAGTGCTGCGCCATACCAATATACATGACTATAGTGCTGCACCACACCACTAGTACATGACTATAGTGCTGCAACACACCACTAGTACATGCCTATAGCACTGTGCTACACTACTAGCACATGACTATACTGCTACACCACCCCACTTACACATTGAGATAGTGCTGCGCCATACCAATATACATGACTATAGTGCTGCACCACACCACTAGTACATGACTATAGTGCTGCACCATACCACTAGTACATGACAATAGTGCTGCACCATACCACTAGTACATGACTATAGTGCTGCACCATACCAGTAGTACATGACTATAGTGCTGCAACACACCACTAGTACATGCCTATAGCACTGTGCTACACTACTAGCACATGACTATACTGCTACACCACCCCACTTGCACATTGAGATAGTGCTGCGCCATACCAATATACATGACTATAGTGCTGCACCACACCACTAGTACATGACTATAGTGCTGCACCATACCACTAGTACATGACTATAGTGCTGCACCATACCACTAGTGCATGACTATGTGCTGCACCACACCACTAGTACATGACTATAGTGCTGCACCATACCACTAGTGCATGACTATGTGCTGCACCATACCACTACTACATGACTACAGTGCAAAGCCACAAGAATACTACATGACAACAGTGCTGCACTGTGGCACATCAGGCATACCCATGTTGCACGTATGGGCATGCAAGTCATGTGCTTAGTGGTCACTGTGATGTGCATAGCTAGCACCAGGATGTTTCAGAAGTGCATTGTGCACTGACAGCAGTAACAGACAATGGCATTAACTGGATTCATTAGCATAACTGCAGTGTTAATGTACTAGTTAGTGCAATATAAAGCCTCAGCACTATTCCAGACAACACTTCTTACAACTGTACATCTTTGAAACAGAGGAATTTTAGTAAAGTCTCTGTAGCCCTACAGCTTCCCAGAGTGTAACAGTATTACAATGACTGTTTTCCAGGCCTCAGGAATGTACTAGGTGGAAAGGCTTAGATTAAAGAGGTTACAGAGGGGCTCAGATAGGCCATATTTGTTACTGATAATCAGACAATTCAGTTTCTGAGCACTAATCCAGCTTTCCTCCACAAAAGAGGGCCTCACCTGCACCCTTGTGAGAGAAGAGTGAAGCTAAGGACCCACTTGAGTGGTGATTCTTGCCCAGGGCCCATTCTCATGCACTGTCATTGGAGTGTTTTAAATCCGTTTAATTTCATTGCTATTTATTGCCTGCATTTGTGTAGGTTGGCACTCAGTTTACCAGAGCTGCACAGAGCTAAACAACTTGCAACTGATCTACTGTGTTATCTGTAGCATCCACTGCTTCCCACAGCAAAATAAGTATAATTTGTACTTGATCTGCACTTCTTGTACTGTTTTTTTACTGAGGGCTGTTATTTTTAAACTGTACTTTTGTTGTTAGTTGCAGTTTTTAGCCTAACATAGACTTGATTAGGATTTGCTGGACCCAGTCTTTTTTTGCAGTTTCTGAGCACTAATCCAGCATTCCTCCACAAAATAGGGCCTGGCCTGCACCATTGTGAGAGAAGTGTGTAGCTAAGGACCCACTTTAGTGGTGATTGTTGGCCCAGGTACAATTCTCATGCACTATCATTGGTTAGAGTGTTTTAAATCCATTTAGTTTCCTTACTATTTATTGCCTGCATTTGAGCGGTGCACACCGTGGTGAGCCACCACACACTTCTGTGCAGTGGTGGTAACCATTGGTGGTTATAGATTCAAAGTCCCAGACAGACACAGTTTCCCTTAGTCAGCTGCTTGCATTCCATCTGAGGTTTCTCGCTGTTGTGACTCACTGTCTGTAGAGACATTCAGCCTCTGAGGTACCAATACAAGTCTCACCCACTAAGTCTCTCACAGTTTAGAATTTCTACAAATCCCTCTGGTTCTTATTGTCCTATTACTGACCACAGTACTATACCTAGTATCATGGATGGACAGTTTCCCACAGTTTCTTCAGTTGGTATGGTTGAACTGGGCTTCCTGAGGCAATGTAGCAATTGCCTCATGTACACTGATAACCTATTCCTTCTATATCACCCAAATTAAATATGTGAGAGATGCATCTATATTAAGAATTTAGAATCAATGTTCTCTCACTCACAAATCAGCATGTCAGATATTAAAGGGGTTGTCAGCTCACACAATTCACCTACTGCACCAACCACGTATACAGCACCTAAACCCACATATGCAGAGGTACTTACCAAAAGACTACCTAAAGATCAGAGACCTCCCAAACAAAAACATGCTTCACATAATTCACTACCAGCTGACCACAATACACATAAAAACATACACACCAGGGTCTCACCTAACAAGCCCCTAAGGCAAAACACAAAATCTTATGTTTTGATCATAGGTAACTCCATTGTGAGACTCACTAGGTTGGATAAGGAAAAAGTCATGGTCAGCTGTCTGTCAGGTTCCAGAATCCACCACATTACACCTCGGGTCTCTAAACACACTGTCATAGGTTCATAGGTTCATAGGCTAGTACTAGGATATCGGCCCTAGGGCCTATATAAGCCTAACCATAACAATTCCCTGGATATTTCTTCCCACAATATTTACTTCCCTGGGCCCCTGTCTAGCAGGGTGACTGACATGATCCCCGAGGTGAATTTCCTATCTCCCATCCAATCAACAAGGTTCCTTTTGAAGAGGGCCAAGGAGGCGATCTGCTTGACATGTATGGGCAGTCTATTCGAGAGTATGGGGAGTCTCTGGGTCAGGAACTTATCCCTCCAGCATGTTTTGTTCATTGTGATGACAAGGTTTAGATCCCTGGAGTGTGTGGCTCTGAGGAATTTGGATTTCTTTAAGTGGATCATGTCGAACAGCTCAGGGTTTGACGTGGCCTTGTATGTTAAACAGAGATCGCCTCTGAGTAGACGATATGCCACAGAGTATAGTTGGAGTTTTTTTAGATGGTCAGCATATGGCATCTGCTTTAGGCCTGTGATTCTTTTAGTGGGGTATTTTTGTGGCCTTTTCAGCTGTTGCAGATGTCTTGTGAGGTACATACCAAATGGGGCATTATACTTTATAATGGGTCTAATGAGGGAGGAGTACAGTGGGACAATGACCTCCTTTTTTTTGAATGAAAAACCCTTAGTGATGAGGTGTGCCACACAGAAGGATTTCCTGACTGTTGTGGTGATGTGATTATCGAAGGTGAAACCACTGTCCACCTGTGTCACTAAGTCTCTCATCACACTTTCGATGTTTAGTGTACTGCCACCTATGTGGTAATTCATGGGTACATGTTTTTTTCCAAATGGGATAACTATACATTTCTTGGCATTAAGCTTGAGCCCATGGCTATGGCATGAGGCATCTGTTTCTGTAAGGCCCTTTTGTAGAATATCCACATAATTTGGGGATTCAATAATGGCTCCTAGTTTGCAGTCATCTGCGAACTTTGTTAGTGTTGGCCTGTACTTCAGAGAAGTAGATGCCAAACAAGAGTGGTCCCAGGACTGAACCCTGAGGTACTCCACTTGTCACTTGTCTGGAGCTGGATTTGGAGTCGGCTACTTTTACAGTCTGATTTCTGTCAGTAAACCAGTTGGCAACCCATCGAGTGATGTAGGGATTTATGCCCAGCTTAGTACGTTTATCTATGATTCCAGAGTGGGGAATGGTGTCGAAGGCCTTGGCAAGGTCCAGATAAGCTGTGTGGTCCACCTTACCCTCGTCCACAGCTCTGGAGACTGATTCGAAGAAGTCAATCAGGTTCAAGAGACAAGATCAGCCCTTCACAAACCCAAACTGGGTGGGGTCCAGTGTTTGAAGGTTGCCAGTGTCTTTGTTTGTAAGTTCCATGATAAAGGGTTCCATGACCTTGCAGATCAGGCTCGTCAGACTGATGGAACGATAGTTCCTGGGATCTAAGGTGGATCCCCTCTTGTGGAGTGGGATAACTGTAGCTGTGCACCACTCAGTGGGCATGAAGCCTGAGGTGAGGCTATGATTAAGCATGACACTTAGGTGAGGTGCCAGTTCATTTTGTAGTTCATGTAGTACATGGCCTGGGATGTCATCTGGTCCCATGGATGCTGTATTCTTAGCTTTGGAGAGTGAGGTTTCTACCTGTGTGGCCGTGATTACTGGAATTTGGTGATCTTTTGGTATTGAGATGGGCCTTTTTGGGGATGAGAAGTTGGCTCTAAATTGATCTGCCAGGATATTGGCAATATCCTTGGGATCAGTTTATTTAATGCCTCTGTCATAGTCCATGTTGGTGTGAATGACCTAAGATGTATCTATCTAGACTATATGAAAAGAGACGTAACTGAGCTCTCTGAACATGTGTCCCAGGAGGGTATGTCCCAAGCCTTAAGCAGCATTCTACCTTCACCTAAGATGATGCCACAATACAGACAACAAATTATTGACTTCAACAATTGGCTTAGTTTCTGGTGTCATTCCAAGGGGATCCAGTTCCTGTCAGCCTGGGATGATATGGTTGATAGACCATTATGCTTTTCCAGAGATGGTCTTCACCTGTCATCTCTTGGCTTTCGGTTACTTGCTAAGGCACTTGCCTTCCACATACTGCCTTTTTAGGCAATGTCACAAGAACAAAATTCCCTACGTAAAAATATCACTTAAAAAACAACCTCATGGGGACGTGCAGTGTACTGCCTGCTTGAAATTGATTACATATATAGATCTCCAATCATGGGGCTGCACACATATCTGCTGACCTCACAAGACCCAGATGTAGTGAAAGTTCTGAAACATGAAAAGAATAAATCTAAGATGACTTCCCTTCTTAGTCTAGCAGAAGCATATTGGCATCAAGTAGGAATGGAAATCAAACCAGAAGAAGATAAAAATCAGGCAGCAACTGTATTGTGCCAAAAATCAAAAGAAAGAATATAAGGTGAAGGATCGGATGAGAAGGCAAGAAATGTGGAAAATACATAAATGTAGTTTCAAGCATACGAAACTTCAGGAAGAATCTCATGTTGATCAGGATTTAACAGAGGAATGGCTAAGGAGAGGCAAATTCAAACCCAAAGGCGAAAGGTTAATATTGGCGGCTCAAGATAGTGAGCTACTTACACATTGGTTTATAAAGACCATTGAACATGTGGGAGAAACAGACAAATGTAGGTTTTGTAAAACAGAATTGGAAACAGTCATACACCTTGTTGCTGGTTGTGACATACTAATGGCAGAAGGACTGTATACTGAAAGGCATAATAATGTGGCAAGACTGTTGCACTGGGGAGTGGACATACATTATGGCATTGAAGTGGCTGAAAAACAGTGGAAAAATGAGCCACAAAGCATCACAGAAAATGATGAAGTCTACATCACATGGGATCACCAATTACCAACAGTTCAAAAGACAGATGTGAGAAAACAAAATATAATGGTCCATGAAAAGAAGACAAAAGTAGCACTGATCATTGAATGCCCTCCCCCCAGTAACTACAGTGTCTTGCATACAGAGACAGACACAGAGTTATAAAATATCAAGATTTGCAGGCAGAAATGAGAGCAATGTGGAAGAAAGATACCCATACAGTTCCAGTAGTAGTAGGAGCATCGGGTCTTATAAAAAATAATCTACAATCATATTTAGATGTGTTACCAATACATGTAACTCCGTATAGATTGCGTTTGGAGAAATTAAAACTGGGGATCAACCTATGCATCATCAGGTGGGATGCAAACTGGCTCACCAACAGAACACATACAGTCAAAATAGGGGATTCCACCTCCACTAATGTACCTGCTATTAGTGGTGTTCCACAGAGATCATTTCTAGGGTCCCTCTTGTACTTGGAAGCACAGGCGGAACAAAAGGTCTGGGGCTAACAAAGTTTGCTGATGACTGAAAACTGGGTGCAGTCATCAGCAGTCATTGAGTCCCCAAATGATATAAACATTCTACAAGAAGGGCTTACTCAAACCAATGATTCATGCCAAAATCATGGTCTTAAACTCAATAAAAAAATGCATTATCATCAACTTCCACAAAGGTGATGTCACTGCAGAATACCCTATTAGTAACAATACCATAAGCTCTAAATCAGTGGTGAGGGAATTTGGCACACAGGTTGACAGCAACCCTACCTTTGATCACCATGTCTCCACAGTGGTTAGGAAGGCCTTCAACATTGCTCACTTCATAAGTAAGGGCATAGCTTCCAAAACAAAAGAGGTTATAACCCCCTGTACTCTTCCCTCATCAGGCCTATAACAAAGTAAAATGCTCCTTTTGGTATGTACCTTACCATGCACTTGCAACTACAGAGAGGTCAAGGCTTTCTCATGAAGAAAATGCAGGGTATTCAGTACAAGTCATATGTGGACAGATTGAAAGCACTGTCACTATACTCTGTATCATATAGACTACTCAGAGGCAACCTGTGCCTTGCATACACAGCAACCTCTGATCCTGCCTTAATGGCTATGCTGCACATTCGTAAGTCAAATGGTACTAGCTCTAGGAACCTTAACCTAGCCTGTGACATCAGCAGGACTTGCTAGAGAGACAGATATGACTCACAGAGATTACCTCTCCTCTGGAACAAACTTCCAGTTCAAGTTAAACAAAGATCCTCATTGACTCTTTAACTGAAACTTGGACAACTGGATGGGAAACCACAAATTCACCCCAGGAGTTTCACTCATGTCCCTCCTGGATAGGGGCAGTCAGTGCTGATTTAGATCAGTTTGTAATTATTTACCATACCTCTAGGCCCTATAGGGAACAAAGGTTGAACTTGGCTAAGCTTGTAAGGGCCCTAAAGCCATTAGGGTAGTAACCTTCTATTATCAGGGCTCATGTATGAGTGGGTTGAGAGAACCTGCTCAACAGCATTTAAAGGGGGTGGCCAGCACTGTGGAATTTGTGAAATAGCTGTAACTGTAGCTGGAGGAAAATTGGCATTAAGTTTATTAGCTAGGCTATTACCTATGTTTATTGGGTCAGAGTGGGCTTATTATTGTAGACTAGCTCTGAACATTGTTTTGTGTTAGTTCTTCACATCCTGATATAGTCAAAGAAGAATTTGTAGCTATTTTTGGCTTTAGTGGCTATTTGCAGATCATACATAGCTTTAATCTGAATGCATCCCACAATGTACCATACACACTCAATGACTGAGTAACTGACAAGCTTCACCGACAGGTTTACAGGTACTGGCATAACCACCTGAGACAGGTGCCACCTTGGAAAGTTCACTAGCTAGAAGGATGAAGTCTTATTGTAAGCCCTCTGCACACATAATATGATCCTCCTGGGAAACGGTACTGCAGATGAGCATTATCAGGACGATATTTGGTAAGGAAATGTGCAGACTATGAGTGCTGTGGGTGACCATAACAAGCTCTACAGCAGGTACAGTGAAGGGTTACTGATATGATATATTCTGAGCAAGGGACAAAGCATGAGACTTGTAAAAGACAGCTGCACCACAGAGGGTGAATCACCAACAAATAAGTGATCTCACTGAGGACAAGGAGTTTTTAGTGTCACTCACTGGACAGAGAAAATGGCCATCATACATGGAGGGGGTAGCTTGGATGTGACAGCTGTCTTGGCACAGAAGCAGACACACCTGGCTAGTAATTTCCATCACAGTACACTATCTCACAATTCACTCACAATTTAAAGGTAAAGATTGACCAGCTCCTGCCTGCATATATGTCCATCTAGGCACCTCTAATCTAAACTGTAACAACATGAAAGACAAGGTATCCCTGACAATGCATGCTACAAGGTTTGTCTGACAATGCATGCTACAAGGTATGCCTGACAATGTATGCTACAAGGTATGCCTGACAATGCATGCTACAAGGTATGCCTGACAATGCATGCTACAAGGTATGCCTGACAATGTATGCTACAAGGTATGCTTGACAATGCATGCTACAAGGTATGCTTGACAATGCATGCTACAAGGTATGTCTGATAATGCATGATACAGCTCTACTTTTCATGTGTGTTAGTATACATGCCACAGGGAATTATAAACACATGTCAAAGGACTGATGTCAGCAATGCACCAGTGGTTGTCGATGATGGCATTATGAAAGTGGCACAATTTGATGACACAGTGCCACTATCTGAAACACTACAGGGGGTGGGGATCATCCCATGTAACATTAAAGAGGACCCTGTTTAAAGAGAGGCTGAGTATACAAACTCATCAATGCATGACACACAGCCTGTACTTGAGAGTCTGTTGCAGGCTGCACCTGTGTCTCCAGCCCACATTGCTTTTGGTACACGCATTCAAGCATGGGCAATGTCTCTGAGTGCTCATACCACTGGGGCGATAAATGCAGGTGTTGTGATAGCCACCATGACTCCAGTTATGTCCTATGTCCCTTATATAGCTATAATCAGTTAATGTGTAGGTCAATGGCCCAGGCACAGATAGTTGCTAACCCCAATACAGAAAAGATGGTGAGCATGCTCTCTGGCTTGTCAAATAACATGCATCAATAGTGCTACTGAGGTCACTGGAGGGAAATGAAAACAAAAAGTTCAAATAAATAAATGTTGACTTCATAGCTCCCTCTATGAGACACAGTGCAACCACCATCCAGTCTGGCTTGGCAGGTCATGCAGTCTATGGCTGTGGCAGGGTCTGTATGCAAGGTGCCCATTATAGGGCATTCTAACTCAAACTATGCAGACCATTGATAAAACAGCATTATTGTACATAGGAGTGCAGTGACAGCCATCACTAACCAGAAGGTGCCTTCCTGTTCATGAAGGATACTGTTCTTCTGGCTCAACACCTGTCACATCTCAGCAGGCTGCTCATGCACTCTCATAATTCTTTTTCCCCACTGCCTAGGGGCACATAAACTGCCACCTCCAGTTGTGGATGTTGCTCAGCTCATGGGCAGTCCTGTGGGATAATCCAGCAGGGCACAAGTGCTTGAACCTGCAGTTTCCCTGCAATACACCACATCAACCCCCAATGCCACAAGCCAACACAGTGGATAATACTAATGGTTGCATATTGTCAGCTTGATACTACCACTGGAAGATATGATCCCTGAATCCCTACAACCACCCAGACTATTATTTTAGCTGTATTTGTTGCAGACGTTCTGGCCTTAATTCTTAATGTGGATGGCTTTTCCCCACAGATTAAAGAGATCCAGTTTAATTATATGATGAACATAAAAGAGTTATAACATTTTTATTATTTAATTTAAACAGACCTCCTCAGTACTAAAAGTGGTAAATGCTTATGATTTTATGAGTGTGTGTGTGTGTGTGTGTGTGTGTGTGTGTGTGTGTGTGTGTGTGTGTGTGTGTGTGTGTGTGTGTGTGTGTGTGTATACGTGTGTACATGCGTGTGTGTGAGGGGAGGATGATGATATGGTCTGCTAACCACAATTGGAAGCAACAAAGGGGAAAATAATAAAGAAATAAGATGCCAGGATGGGGAGTTACAATATGATTTAGACTGAAGTGGACAGCTGTGATCCTGAGGATAAAGTTATTTTAGGGATCAAATGCTCATGACAGAAAAGAGCAAATCTAAGCCATAACTCCCAACTTTTACATTTTTTTTTTTTTTTTTTTTTTTAAGTACTGAGTATGCACAGTTGCATCCACGTTTAAAAAGCACATGATTCAGTCAGCAAACTATACATCTTGCATGTATTAATTAATTATATTTTTGTAACTTTTAAAGTTCACTACTCATTTGTTTTGATTTTTTATAGGGTTTGCCTTGTTTCTGTGGTGAAAGCTTTAATTTTTTTTCAGCTTTTCAGAAGGCAAATCGTGTTTATCCATGTTTGATTAATGAATGTTCTCATCGGAGATGATGCGTGATTTACTCATGGCTGTGATGCTGATTGGCCAGTCATAATGGTGGAATGCAAATTATGCAAGATTTTCTCCCAGCATGGTATAATGACATTTAATCCCCGAGGAACTTATATACGTACAGAAGAGATGAAATGATGATATGTCAATCAGAATAGTGAATGCAGATTAGAAGAAGGGAACAGCATGAAACAAGGTGACTCAAGATGTCATCAGGGATGGGGCGCTGACAGAAAGTAGCATTACATCATGCCAGGTACCTGTCAAGGAGCAGAAAAGCAAGAGACAGAATGGAGAATGATGCCTTTATTTCATAGGGCAGCTGAAAGGAATGAACTAAGGTGAACAGACAGGACTCCCCAGAGGCTGAGAGGTAAAAACTATTTTTATAAAGGATTCAGAGATGGTGCAGTATTATTGGTTATCCAGATTTCAAGAGCCTTATGTTACTGTAGCTTCTTACAGCTTCTGTAATCTGATCGCAAGAGAACTGATATAAAAAAGATCAAAACCTTGTGAAAATCCAGTTTACTTTAACAGTCTTTATCCCAATGATGTCATATAACTGTATACCTTAAGTAAACAACTCTGTTAAGACAAGTGTGAAGAAATAGTAGTGGGGAGTTAAAACTTGACAACATGTCAAACAGATTAGTAATGACATTGGTATATTTGTGACAGAGTACTAAATATGTTGAGTTTACATGCTGTTGAATTTCTAACCAAGTTACAGAACTGAAAGCTAAGAATTTAATAAGCTCATCCACATTTGTTTCTCTTAATACTACTAATGTGAATCTTTGGTGGAGGGAATATTCTGCATCAGAGGTTAATAATTAAAATAAATACAGTTTATCACTATGTAGAAGTAGAAAGCAATTATAATAAAAGCAGTGAGGTACTCATCAGGGATTATGCTAATCTACAAGCCTTGTCATACCCTATTGCTTAACTGGCAGTTAATTGGTGCTTAAGTTTGGAACTCAGGAGTTGCCCTTTGTGAAGGAAAGGTTTTAGATTTATAAAATATTCAGGAATATTAAAAGGACTGTTTGGCTTATTCTCAAGGACATAAAATAAGAGATATGTGCTACAGAACATCAGGCTGAGCAAAGTATAGTTTAAGCAATATTCTGCCACTAGCAGGATTTGAGGATGACTTCCTCATCTCCCATACATTGATCACGCAAATAGGAACGTATCATACATGTAAGTGATGGGGCAGGGGAAGGCAGCTGGTCTGGACAGCATAGGGACAGTAAAGCACACACCTTCAGTATTTTGGTATGCACCTAAGTTATCCCCCAGCCTTTATCCATCATTAAACATGTAATGCCAATTAGCAGATGTCTAGCTCCAGGATCAGGATCATTCAAGTTTTACTGCCATCTGCTGGATGCTTTGTTTGTTAGGTATCACATTATCAGGTGGGGAAGTAGTTTATCTGGGATAAGTTCAAAAGTCAGAGAGAGGTATTCACTTTATTTATTGATCGTGTACTGTTCAGCAATTCAAATGAAATCTTCACAAAATACTTACATGCAACTACTTAGTGGGGTTTAAAGAAAGAATGATTTCAGGTCAAATGGCATTGAAGATTATACAAATATAAGCAGTTATTTCAAAGATTCAGTGGAAAGTGTAGTCTAGTCTCTCTCCTTTTTACTTCCAGAAATATTCTGCCGTTAATTGAAAATTCAAGTGCTAGAACTTCTCTCCTGTTTTCCGATGGAAAATCAGAAACTTAAAAACAAGTCAGCATGACAGGGACAGACAGCATGAAATATCGTGTAGTACTGGAAACAGACTTACAGAAAAATGAGCCCTGATGAAGAAAACAGTAAAAACAATTCTATTGTGGGAGGACTACTGTTACAAAAAGGAGAAGAAGCACAAACACAATATTTTTAAAGAGCAGTGAGACATTTTCCTTAATTATTTTTACTTTTTTTATCAGCATGTTTAAAGTAAAATATTTATACAGGTTCATAAGAAACATATTTACATGCATAATTAACACCTTAATATACATATGTTAATGGAAACATCCCATAATTACATTAAACTATATTATCCACGGTGTGTTACTAAAACTAAATAACACTCTTGTGAACCAATCCCCCCAGACACACACACACGGACACACGGACACACGCACGCACACACACACACACACACACACACACACACACACACAGAACATTCTGCCATCACATGAGCAAAATTGCCTTTAAATAATCTTCCTTCTTCTCTCCTCTATTTTTCTAAATGCAGTTTCCTACTATCTACATACATGCCCCAAAACAGATCTTCCTATTGTCCTATTACAATTACAATTTCAATTTTACATTTATGCAGGGAAAAAATGGTGCTACAACACTGAAAAACATCCTTATACAAAAATATCCCCTTTTCTTTTGTACATTACCAGTGTTCAAAAAGCTTATCCATTGGGCTTCACCCTTGCCACACCTAAGCAACACGCTAAAGCTCCAACTCATCTTATTTTCAGTCTAATACTACTACTGTTCTCCTACCTTTTTTTATTTTCCCCCTCCTTCACTGCTTTTACCCACCCCACCCTTCTATCTGGTTCAAAACCCCATGTTTTCTTGATCTCAACTAAACCTTCCTGACCCATTTTCTACCTCTCCGCTACCTAAACTCCTCTACCCCCTCTTCCTTCCTGCATTTAGTGATTTCCCTGTTTAATCCCCTGGATGCCATTTTCAGCTCCACTCTCTCTCTCTCTATGTTCTCTCCTCTACCTTCCTCCATTTTACACCAAAGATGCAATATCTCCAGCTCAGTTCTGCAGGTTTACCTTAAACCTTCTCCCACATTCTGACCATAATATTATAGCTTGTTTTTATCCATCCACACTCCGACCACATATGTAACATATCTGCTGCCATCTGCTCACATCTTCAGCACCCATTGGCCAGCCATTACTCCTCTTGTCTTACTCTCATGGAGTGTTCTATATAATCTGTGTATCAATCACAAATACACATCTGCCATAGGACCACACATACTAACCTTTCTAGCTGTATGCAAGCTTGTGTAACCCACAATTTCCTTCCAAAAGTTATAATTTATCCAAACCTTACTCTTCCTTCCCCAATATTCCTTCAATTTATCCATAGTCTTTCTCACCTCCCTCTTTACCCCATTTGAGCCATAAATAAGTTCAGTTCTCCACCACTTCACTTTATTCTACTCATCATCTACATGCATGCCACATGTATTCCACTCTTTACATCCACCACTTAGCCCCAAATCCTCCCCATACAGATTCCTGCTGAACGTGACCTATTAACATTTTAATCCTTAAGCAGTCTGCTTTGGCAGGTGCTTTGCTTCATTAAAGTCTATAAATGCTGTCTTCGCTTTTGAACCATATAAACACCGTCTTAACTTTGCAACCTTATTTTCTTACCCAATCTCTTAAGTTTTTATGTCCCCCTTTTTATTCCATTTTTAAAGCACCATCCTCAATTCCTTCTGGTCACCTTCTATAGCTTGAACTACACTATCCAAGTCTCACAGCTCCCATCCACCCCCTTTCCCACACACATCTTAATAGTTCAATATATCCAATAACTGCTTTTCAACATTGCCTAGTAGAGTCATGCACTCATCTACTTCTTTGGTTTTCCCACATATTATTGTCCTATCTTCATGATATCTCTATCTCACTCACTCTCACTCTATCTGTCTGCAGCAAACTCTGAAGTGCAATCAGAAAAACTCTGACAACAACGGCACCCCTTCGTTATCCCCTCACCCAATTCAGTCTTATCTGATCTTTCCTCATTCACCAATATTTTCCCTAAAATATTTTACTTAATGTCCTTATAGCATTCAAATGTTTAACATCTACAACACTTTTAACATATATTCTGCTCCAACACTGTGAAAACATTTGAATAGATCCATGAGTACCACTCCCAATTTCTCCACACTTTCCCTTTCTGCCTATCCTACAAAATTTAATAGTGTCTTCCAGTGGTCCCCTAAAGATCTTCATTTCACAATGTCCATTTGGTCCACCCCTATCACCTTCCTTTGGCAATTGGGCCAATAGTTTCACATCAGCATTAAACAAAAAAATAGGTCTGTGGCCTGCTGGATCTTAAATCTCTTCACTACTTTTATATAAAAGAATTATTAAAGCCTCATATACTTATTCAGGAATTTTGCCCATCTATAACACATCATTAAATATGTTCCTATGTTTATCCCTTATGTGTGTATCCCCACCTTTTTATGAAAATCAATAAGATACCCATCTGACCCTTCTGTCTTACCACTTTCATGTATCTAATAGCGTCCATAACTTTTCCTACCTCAGTTTATCTTTGCTAGTCTTTCTCTATCCTCCTTTCCAAGCACCATTCTCCTCCATTCCTTGAAACCAAATGTTTGGTTTCTCTCTGCATATATACCATCCTTTAAAATTACTGAAAAACATTTGCGATCTTGGCACTTCTTCTACCTTCCCTCCTCTGATATGTGTACCATAATCCATTTGTTTTACTTTGGTAGGTCTGCTATCAAGTAAGTAGTTTAATATCACTATCCCATCCCCCACCATTATGCCCCATTCTAGCTAACTCTGCCTCCACTTTAGACTCCCCTAATTCTTTCATTTGAGCTTTGATCATCTTGATATCCTCCTACGAAACATCCTCTACCCTCGTTATTCCTACAAGCTATTCTCCAACATTGTTACTCCCCTTTCCCTCTATTTTCCCCTACTTCCTTCTTAATCTCCCTCTTCCAAGGGGCCTTCATCCCAATCCACCCCTTTAGTCTTATTTCACCCAGATCAGATCAGTTCCGATCTAGTCTTCCTCAATACTCAACTACTACATCTTGAAGCTATTCTGTTTGCCCCTTCCATCTCCAGGGACCTGATTCTGACCTCCAGCCACTCTTCCTTTAATCCATATTAGACTATGATATAAGAGTTTCCTTTCTCTAACTACCACATCCCCTGTTTCACTGACTGCATTTCATCCATTAAAATCTGTTCACTCTAATTGCTTGTCTTTTTTCATCCCTCAAGAAAGTGAAACCAGCTTCATGTCCCTTCTTTTCATTCCAATTATCCAATAAACCCAAAAACATCCTCCTCTTCCAAAATGTCTTATGAGTGTCATTATGGAGTTTACATGCCCCACACAGCCTAGTCCTCTCTGGGTCTGATACCTCAATAAAATCCTCCACAGGATGATCGTGTCTCTGTCTTGCTTACCCTCCCTTACATTCACTAGACACTCTTCTACTGACTGTCTTGGATCCTCATTAGGTCAGTAAGGCACTGCAAGCACCAGTCCTCTTCCTTCTGTCAATCACCTACCTACCACTTGTCTTTCCCCCCTTCCTCTCTCACCTCTGTTGCTCTCAACCTTCCTTCCATCCTCTAACTAAAATCCCTACCCCTTCTTCCTCCTTAAAACAACTGACCCACTAAAAGAGAAACTCCCCTTTTTTAACTTCCCCACCTCATTTCTTTTCAGTTTCAGTTGCTGAAACATTGCTATATGCATTCTTCTATCACCAACCTCCCCAAAACTCTTGCTCTCTATTTTATAGGATTTCTTATTACACCACATTTTACAGAGCTATCCTTAAGATCCCCCACTATCCTGCAACTCCCCATCACTCCACCAATGCAAGGATCAAAGGACACCTGGGTAGGAAGAATCCTCTGCCAATGCTCCCTCCCTTAATGAGACAGGTGCTGGACACCAACAGCCTCCAGTTTATAATCAGCCATCCTAGACTCCCGCCAACACAGATATGTACCTAACAACTTATTTCTCCCATCCCTCTCTCTCTTTCTACTGATCCCCCTAATTATATTAGCTATAATCTCCACAAGCAATAAGAAGCACCAGCAAATATTTTTCCATCAAGTTCCATACCAAATTATTATGCACGTTTGCACATCAAATCAGTTTTGCTTTTCAGTTTCTTAAAACAGTGATTCATTACCATCTCTAGCTTTCACATTCACTCCATTGATTGAAGATCTCTCCCACCCATAATTTCAAAAGTGACCTAGGCCAATACCTCCAGAAAATAACAAAAATGCTAACTTAGTCCTAACACTGGTCATTTTTCCATCCCTACTTTCTCGACTAACTTTCCCTATATGATCTACTCAATCTGTTCAAATACATTCAAATCTGCACCCAATTCCTTGATCACTGCACTAATTAATACATAGAATCCTCTCATATAAACCCATACTAAAAAACTAGGAGAGATTTTGCAAAAACTTATCTTCACATAAACTGACTACATCAAAAAATGCAGCAGTCTTCTGAAGACTAATTTATGTCATACTTTGTAATATGGTAAAGACCTTCTAATGGGAAGTTTTGATTGATCTGACCAAGGCCGTTGATTTAGTGGATCGTGAACTACCATTATCTCACTATTTAGTTCAGAAATAAGCTGTGACATCTTCCCACGGTTCAGAAATGTTCTTACCAATAGAAGCATTAACATTCTAATTTAAAAATCATCCTCTCCTGTTTCACTTGTACTCAATGGCATCCTTCAAGAGTCAGTGTACGCCCCCCAATCTGGTCCCCCAGTTGACAATCTTCTATTATATCAGCTGTGACTCCAGTTATCCTTTATATGGATGATATAGCTATTTACAGAAGTAGTACCGCTCATTCCAGCATAAGAAAGTTCTAGAGAATGATCTCAACATATTATCATAATAGGGCACACAATCAGACTTATACTAAATACTAAGAAAACAAAGGCCCTGATTTTTGGAACCAGATAAAATCTTTCCATACAGTCCTAGCACTGAAGCATACTTTTCAACAATAAGGAGACTACAGAAAGGATTGCAGACTATTAATATCTGGGGTTCTGGCTTAACCTATATGTCATCTTCCAACTCCACATTAATGCAACAAAGTACTAAATCAACACACATCTATTGATGGTGAAAAGGCTGTCATACTTCCTCTCACCAGAGGGTACAATATCTACTGGAAAAGGAGTTTGTCATTACATCTCAGTTACAGCAACCCCATCATACCTGAATTCATCAAGAAAAAAACAAAGTTCACTACAAACAGTCAATAACACATGTAGATTTACCACCTTTGTACCATAAAGAGGACATTACTGCTCAGTCCTACCAAAGGTAAGGCTAAATAGACAAACATGCACTCTGCTGATGGTATATAATAAATTAGTTAATCAAGAAGCTTTCAATTTCTTTGTCAGTCAGCTGACAAAAAGAACTACCTCATATAATCTCAGATCACAGGGTTCCCTTTCTTTAAATACCCCATTAAACAAGCTGCAGACCACAAACAATTGCTGTATGATCATAGCCCCACAAGCATGTGACTCACTCTCAGTTACATTGTGATTGATCTCACCATTCCACAACATCAAGCAATTCCTTTCTAATGATGCCAAATACTAATGTTTCACTAGCCAAGGGATCATATAAACCATGCCTACACTATATATCTCGCAGTACGTCCCTCTACAAACACTTCCTTTTCTAACTTCATAATCAGTGACACTTTACCCTCCTCCCATATTTTGACCCACTTATCACTTCCTCATCATTAATTAATATCTAAACTACTCTCTCTGCCTACTAATTCTACTATGTTTATCATTCTTACTTAAATATTCTCTATTACAAATACGGTAAACACTGTATACATGCTACAACTCTATGCGGAATGTTACTCTAGTAAATTATAATACCTTTAAGATGCTGTAACCTCATTCATACTCGGAAAACTTCATGTATATTGCACTAAGCCAATTTTTGCAACATAATGTTTTGCACATATACTTTCTAGGGCTGAACCTGAAAAATGTCTAACAAAGTGAAAGAAAATAAATAAAAATGAAATATACAAATTAAGAGAAAGTTCAATTTGCAGCAATGAATGCTCAACAGCCTAGAGAAATAATGTAAATTGCAATTGTCCATATGATATCAAAATGCCCATAATTATAAAATGTCCCTTTCTGTTACTGTTTAAAACATGCTCTAGTCTATAAACAAATTAATGTTGGTTATACATTTGTCTTCTTCTTCATAATATCATGGCAACATAATGATGCTTCCAAGAGGAAAAGGTCTTGGTACCTTCATTCACTAACTTACTTTAGCCAGAGTCCTAAGAAAATGCCCTCTGTTTTCAGTTGAACTCTCTTCTTGAGACCCAACTCAGTTCAGCCCCCCACTAAGAAGGCCTTTTCTCCAGCCTCACACACTACTTATCATTTCTGCATCTTCCCATTACCACTGTGTTACCTTGAGCAGACAAGGAATAGAAAGAAGCACAGAGGAAAAAACATCATGTAAGTAGATCATCCAATAAACATGACTGAGCCCACCAGTACTGCATCCTTACATATTGTTCATTTAAAAAAGTTTTGCTTCATTCCATGCTCAGCCATTACAATTATGTCATAAATCTCTACAGGTTATAGCATCTTCTAGTGGCAGCATGTATACAATAAATGACAATGGGCCCCAAATTGATCCCTCATGTACCCATCAGGCCACACAGTGTGGCAAGGAGGAGTTATCTCCTGACACCATCCTCTGAGTACGTCTGAACAGATAGGAGGCAAGCCAATCCATATAATGTCATAGTAATGCTTCAGATGCTTCATCAAGATCCTATGAGCAACTATGTTAAATGCTGCACAGAGATGAACAAGGGCCTAGATTGAATAATAATTTTGATGTATGACCAGAACAAAGTCAGTAGAGACCCTGGTAGGGGCCATCTATGTACTACATCTCAACTGAAAACCAGCCTAGAAATGATTATAGATGTTATTGCCATTCAAGTATGAATCCATTTGCACATATATAACCTCTTCTAGAACCTTCCAATAAATTGAAGGTTGCATATAGGTCTGCAGTTATCCAGATGGTCTGCATCTAAACTAACTTTTTAAAGGATTGAAATAACCAAAAGCGTCATTAAATCTGATGGAAAGACTCCTTGCCAAAGCAAGGGCATGGTGATCTGGTAAATTACTGGATTTGACTCCTCCAGGCAAGTTGTAACATGCTTGGTGGGGCAGAGAGGTCCAATCCACAGGTTGTCATATGCATTTTGAAAACTAAAGCAATAACATTATTGAAATCAGGAATAATAAACTCAGATCAATCCCAACACCATAGTCCCTTCACAGGACCTCAGAATGTCCCTGAGAGTTGAACCAGGGCCAATATTCAACCTGATCAAGGCAATCTTGGCAGTGCACCACCAAACAGCAAGTTCACATTCAACCCATGAAAAATACTTCCCAATGGCAAGAGAGACCAAGCTGCTAAGCCTGACTATAACCCAGATGTGTGCTAATTGTTGATTTGCTGTAGTGGAATCTCCTGGGAAAAGAATACAGAAAATTTGGAAGAGGTCTACCTGGCAAATTTATAAATGCTCATCTGATAAAGTCTACCTCAAGAAGGTGAAGGAAGGCCATCTGTGCTCATCCACTTTTCCTCAATTCATGGGCTTCAAGATCATATTATAGCTCACAGGGTACAAGATGGACAGTATGTGCACAGCAAATATCAAGGGCATGTCTTTTAACCTCTGAGCATTAAAAATCTTAACAGCCTTTAAAAAATCATAACAGATGGTCAGAGAGAGGAGCTCTTTCTTAGTTTTCACAATAGAAAGTCTTTATATACTAGACCCTATGCAGCTGGAGAAATACAGTCTTTGTATAATATCAGTTTGTTTACTTAATAAGGCATGTATACAATAACATGTCTTACTTTATGAGGAACATCAGTAAATATAGGAGAAGCAAGGCTAAATTCCAGGACTAAAGTAATAGCCCTATGTATAAATCATAGCAGTTGAGAAGTATGATCAATGGAAGCCATCAAGCATTTGCTATAAACCTCAACTGCTCCATCCATTTCCTCCACACTGAGCTCCTCCAGCTGCTAATGTAGAGTAGGAACCTACATGTCAGAAGTAACCCAGCTCAGGTTCATGCAAACCATCAAACCTCAGTCAGGATGTAGCACCTGAAGGAAATCAGCCAAAAAGCAAATCAGCCTGTGGACAGATGATGGAGCAGGCTTTACTACCAAATTACAGATCACAATCCTGAGATGGAACACAGAGTCCAGTGTATAACCTTTTCTGTGGTCAGCAGAGGTTATGGCTTAAGCAAACCCACATGTTTCATAATGCAGCAGGATTCTTTAACAATAGTTATATGCTGCTCATCATTAATAATCAGAGTGCCAGCAATATACAGGAGGCAATGAAATCTGTGATCTCCTGAAGGAAGACCTTACTCTACTAGGTGCCCAAAAGATAAGAAGGTACTGGCACATCTCATCAATTCCCATTAGATATTCCAAAGAGATGTTAACTCCAGCCTTAACCTCCTCATCTCTGTGGTCCAATAACTGAAGGAGACAACCCCATCATCAGGTTGGTCCAGCCTACAATAGAGTACAACTGAAAATCCCAAAGCACAATCATTGCAAGAATAGATCCATAGTTGAAGTCAAGCCATGTTTCAGTAATTAACACTAGGTTAACATCATGCAGCAAGTGTGATATAATACCAGACTTGTTCATGTTAGATGTAGTATTCAAGTAAAGCTCCCTAGCTAGAGTTAGAGGAGAGGTCTCACTTACACATCTCAGATGAAAAGTGGGATTAATGGGTACATGACACAAGACCATATCATGCATCCACATTTTTTCCCAATGGCAGAAGCCAGAAGACATTAGAATTGGCTCATGCTCAGAAACCACATATCCTCAATCCCAGTGTTGCATCTCTTAAGAGCAACCAGGCTCCTGGAAGTTGAAATAGTGTTGTCATGTATTTGGGTGGACAAAAAGCCCCAAAGTAAAAACCTGATTGAATCACAAAAAAATGACCCTGCAAATGAGGTGGCAACAAATCTGTAAGTTGTTAAACAACCAATAAATAAAAAGCAAAAACAAAAAATTAGAAGGGCATCAACCCAACTAACTTATATCCACTGTATGATATAATACCAAGATGTATCTCTATACAAAATCCTCAGAAGGACATGTTCAGCAAATCAACAGTGATATTCTGTATAAGCTAAATAAATGATAAAGTCATTTCCAGTATTCTGACACTTCTAAGGCATGCAGTCCCAGTAGTAAGCAATTCTTGGCAACCCCATTATCAAATTCAATAGCAGAGGTGAACAGACATCCAATATAGTGGTACACTGAATAACAACTTAATTTCAGCTCTCCCAGTTTGAAAATAGAAACTCAGAAGATTGAGCCAGTTAACTCATATTTTGGGGTAAATTTCAGTAACTGGCTAGTAAGTGCACTGCCTGGATGCCAGCAAAAAAGATATTCAGAGAACCTGAAAGAAAATCAATCACAGAAGTCGAAGACAAAACACTGACTAGGAAGAATTCTGCAGCTGTTCAGCAAAAAGCAGTGCAAACTCTAGCTTTGGTGCAAGACATGACTACCAGTAACCTAGAGGAAAAAATAAGTCAAATGTATTCAGAGCTCATTAGAATAAATTGTATTTATTTACTTTTTTCCAGTTTGATAACCGGGGAGGTGCACTGGGCTCAAGGAGCCCATTTTCAGTGGAAGCCCAGGGAGAAAAGTTCCATATTACATACTAATAAACAAAAGTAGAATTATATAATATAAACTAACATAAAAGGCACAGTAGCGATGCAAGCAGTAAAAACAGCACTAACCAAAATGCAGGAAACAAAGCTGAAAAAAACGCTGCTTTATGAACTTTAAAATTCAGATGTATTGTGATACAAACAGAAGACGTGGTAAGCGCTTTCACCTGGATAGGCTTCTTCAGACCAAAAGAACCGCCCCTCTTGTACACCCTTATATGGCAAAAAAGGAGCCAAAAACAGATAAACCATTAAAGGCACAGTACAACTATCATGGTATACAACATAAACGAAGTGCTTACTCTAAAATACATTAACCATAGTAAAATAAAAACACCTATACCACTCATAAAACATGAATAGAAATGTATAAAAACAAAAAACTGCATAAATTCATACTAATTGCACAACACTAACAATAAATCCTCTCATTTTACATATATTATGAGAGCATTTTTATGAGAGGATTTATTTTTTGCCATATAAGGGTGTACAAGAGGGGGGGGGGTTCTTTTGGACTGAAGAAGCCTATCCAGGTGAAAGCGCTTACCACGTCTTCTGTTTGTATCACAATAAATCCGAATTTTAAAGTTCATGAAGCAGCATTTTTTTTCAGCTTTGTTTCCTGCATTTTGGTTAGTGCTGTGTTTACTGCCTGCATAGCTACTGTGCCTTTTATGTTAATTTATGTGCTTGGACTGAGTTTGGCACAGGTAGCATTAGTCCTGTGGAGAGTGATATTTCTTGGACTTATTTTTAGAATTATATAATGTAATGTAGCAAAGTACAAATGCAAAATGTGAAGAAAGTGCATTACATATTTACATAGTTGATTAGAGAACCATTTGTACAGCGTTTAAGTTGGAAGAGGCAACAGATAATGTTTACATAGTTATAAAAATTAACAATTGTAAATCAACTGTGAATAGTTATAAAAACTAATAATTGAAGGATTGTAGTAAATATAAGTTTAATAGAATAGGAAGAAATAAAGGTGGAAAATACACACTTTACTCTGCATACATTCATGTTTTTGGTGTATTCAGAGATAATTAGTTGAACAGTAGAAAAAGTGGCGTGCATACATGGCAGATTTGATTATCTTAGTTAGACAGCATCAACTGTTATATGTAGGTAGTAAAGAAAATCATTCCCAGTTGGGAGGAAAGGGTAAAGATAGAAAACTAAGTACAATATTTACAATATATACATTTAAGGCATTAATGTAATATTATTAATATAATAAATAAATATATAAATGAAATACTGAAAGAGTATATCAACTCAAATAACAAAAGGCTGGAAAAAAATAGAAGAAGCTTTAAACAGCTACTCAGATTAATTGATAAAATTGCAAAAAATCAGAGGTTAAAACGAAGAAAAGGCTGGCTGAATATGAGACTGTTCAAAAAGAGATGTTTCAAAAAATAATAGAATTAGAGGACAGTGTACATAGGGAAAACCTGAAATTTTATGCTTTACCAGAGAAGCTGTAAGGAACAGACTGTATTAATTTTATGAAAGCACAAATAAGCAACTAGACTGGTATTCCACAGCAGGAGTTGTAAATGGAAAGGGCACATTATGTTTTTGCTCCAAACCTCGCCATGGGAAAGCAACCTAGATCTTTAACAGTAAAAATGTAATCCTACCAGCAGAAAGAGTTGACTCTGATAATACTGTAGCAGAAGGTCAAAGTACTAAAAGTGGGAGACAGTACAGTGTTTCTGGAAAAATGATTACTCCCTGTACACCAAGCAGAAGAGGAGTAAATTTATTCCACTAAGCAGGGAATGTCGAGAAACAGGTATGAGATTCAAACTGCTGTACCCAGCTATCTTCATTCTTTCCTGGAGAGACAAAATCATTTTTTGATGCAGAACATGCTAAGGAGAAAATAAAAATGTTTGCCCAACAAAAAGTGAGCTGTGAAACAAAAGGAGATTCGACTTCTTGTGCTTCCAGTAATAAAGACCACATAGAGAGTCTGTGCCAGTGAAACGCTTTCCAATGTTTCAATAGAAAATGCTTTTGAGAGTCAGAAAAAAGCACAAGAGTTGAACTGAGAGTATGTTGGAAATGAAGCAGAGACAGGATTTTGGAGGTGGGGATAAACAGAAATAAAAACAACAACCCAGAAATTTAAAAATAAATGTGGGATTATAATACATATTTGTGAAACATGACATAACAAGAAAACCTGGAAATATTGGACTATTTTCACTTTGTTAAACTTGTAGGAGACTTTAAAGCATGAGCCCTACTTCATGTCATTAACATTTGGAAGAACACTTAGGAGAAGGGAAGAAGAGGGAGAGAAAAGTGTAAGTAAATCAAACTTTTGTTGTTAACAGTAGTATTTTTAACATACGTGATATAATCTGCATGCTATAAAGTATTATCAGTTATTTACAAATGTAATGGGGATACTAAAGTAAATAGCAACCCCTGTTTTTCTTTTCTCTTTTTCCTTGTTCAGTTTTAAGAAATGTAGGCACTGCAACATAAAAAAGAAGAAAAGTCTGATCCAAAGACTGATCCAAAGAGCATGATAGAAGAAACCAGTTATGTACTTTTCTCATTCTTGCATAGGGGAATGACTGGATTAAGGCCCTTGGCTGGATCTAGTAAAAAGTTTTAAGATAACACAAATAAATGAAAAAGAACATTGAATATAATAAAGCTTTCCTCTAGAAAATAAATAAATGATTGTAGAAGCAGCTCTGTATCTGGTTCTCTTGTCTCCATGGAGACAATCTGACAAAGATCAATAAAAACAGAATACTTCTTTCTTTCAATGGTTAGGCGATAATGTTTTCTGAAAGCATTCAAGTGCTTTCCCAAACTGGGAGAGCAATAGAGATAAGACAAAACCAGAAAACCAGAGAACACTTAGTAGCAGCACAAGCTGTACCACAAATCTTAGCATGAATAACCTTCCTTTTAGGTTAACCCATGCCTGTAAGTGTGGCTGTCAGTTTATGACAACTGTTCCTACTAGGAGGGTAAACCTTTAATATTTGAAGATGTATATAGTTGTGTGTGTTAGTATTAAGTTACTAGGTTTTATGTGTGTATTAGGGGTGTATTTGTTTTTTGTTTGTTTGTTGGTTTGTTTGAGGGCTTTCAATTAAACAAAAAAGTTTTGTTAAGATGTGACATAGACTCAAATGGATATGACAAGAAACAATTGTTTAAAATATCAACCACCTAAACTTTAGTGTATATATGCAACACACAGGCTAGAACTAGATATTTAACAAAAAGCTGTTACACATAAAAGATCAGAATACTAACTTTTTATCATAACAACACTTTCTATACTATCTTTAAATGTTAATGGTCTCACAGATATATACAAAAAAGAACAAGAAGTGAACTATATTAAATATGTAGAATACAAATATCTATGCAATTGGAGACACATTTGGAAAGAACTGAACATGTGGATTTGATAAAGAAAGGTTTTCAGGATGGTTATTTAGCAGAATAGCTGGAACAAAGGAAAAAAAGTTGTACTTATATTAAATGCAATAGGAGGTCCAATACTGATAGAAGAAGATAAAAAAAGATAATAATGGTAGTACTAAGGGGCTACTGGCTAGGGAGGAGCATTACACTGGCATATATTTATATTCCACCTAAAACTGCTAGAATTGAACTTAAGAAAATTGTGGGAGAAATAATCAGCTTTCAGGAGGGAATATTACTTCTAGGTGGGGACTGGAAATGATTTTTGCAGCAGTAAATATGTGCTGGGAGGTCCAGAAGGGAAAATATAACAAAACGGGGTAGATTATTGAAGAAATGCATGAAAATATTTGGCATGGAATATGTGAATTCAGTAGTAGGAATTCTGAATGCATTTACATATTATTCCTCAAGATACAAAAACCTGGGCTAGCCTAGACAGAACATAAACATTTCACAGGAACATGTGCATTTAACTGAAAGTTTCGATATGCATCCAATGACTATTTCAGATCATGCACCAATAATAACTAAAATAAAAACATAAGGTACTGAAATAAAAATGAGACAATGCCACTTTCCTACCTCTCTGTGGAAAAGAGAGGAATTTAAGGAATGGCTAGTGGAAATTATTTGGGAGTTAATGAAAAAGATAAAAATTTCTTCTGAAAATATAGGTAGGGAGTGGGATAAAATTAAAGTGGAGTCTAAAACTAAGGTGGAAATAAAAGACAGAGAGATATGGTTAAGAAGTAACAAGAATGACTTAGAGGGAGGGACAAATGTTAAAATATTGCATAATAGGGTGAATCTCACAGAACAAAAAGAGGAGCAATTGCAGAATGCTAAACAGAAAATAAGGGATTACTTTCATAATATCCATTAGTTTAGAAGGATTACTGTTAAGCAAATGTTTTTTGATAATAACTCCAGAGCACAAACACTGTTAGCACAATTACTCAGGCAACATAAAGTAGAAAGGGTTGTCGCCAAGCTGAGAGAACCTATAACCAGGAAGATAACAAGAGATCCTGTAGAAGTACTAGAAATCTTTTTGAAATGTTATGAAAGTCTGTATAAAGTAGAGAAATTTGGAAATCAAGAAAAGGTACAAATGGAAATGCTTCTGGAAGAATTAAATATGCCAAGGTTAAAGGTGGATGAGGCTCAATAACTATTAGTTAGGATAGTAGGAGATGAAATAAAAATGGTGATGTATAACCCATTCCACAGGAAAGTGCACTAACTCAGTGTGCCACTCAACCACAGCCAGTAAAGGCATAACAACGTACCCAACACTCTAGTCATAGGTGACTCTATAGTCAAGCACACTGATGTTCCACTCACCAGACTAAACAAGGAGAAAGTTACTGTCAGCTGCTTGTCGGGTTCCAGGATCTGCCACATAATGCAAGCATTCAGGTCACTCCACAACAAGTACAAATATGACTCTGTCATTGTCCATGTTGGTGTGAATGACCTGAGACGTACCTCCCTGGACTACATGAAAAGAGACATGGAGGAGGTCTCTGATCTTGTAGCCCAGGCAGATATGACCCTAGCCCTGAGTAGCATCCTGCCATCACCCAGAATGATACCACAGTATAAGGACAAAATGATTGACTTCCCCAATTGGCTAAGCTTCTGCTGTCATTCTAAGGGGATCCAGTATTTGTCTGCCTGGGATGACATGATCAACAGACCACGATGCTTTGCCAGAGATGGCCTGCACCTGTCACCCTTGGGGTTCCGGATACTGGCTAAGGCTCTTGCCACCGCTATAGTGCCTTTTTTAGGCAAGGTTCAAATGACAAATTCGCCATTGTAACAGGTACAAGCAAGAAAAATCTGAGAGTAATGCCACTCAATGCTAGAAGTCTAAACCTCAAAATGCAGTCACTCGAGGCACTCCTTAAAATGGAGAACATCAACATCTGTGCAGTGACAGAGACCTGGTTCAAGATGCCAGAGAGCACCCCTGCATTACCAGGCTATAATTCATACCACACCTTTTGGCCATCTAACCTGGACTGAAACACTAAAGGTGGAGGTGTGTCCATATTCATTAAGTATATCCACACCTCCAGGCTAGTTGCTCAGCAAAATGCATCCGAGATTATCCAAGTGCAACTAACTCTGGGCAAGACTGCAATCCAAATTGTAACTTGCTACAGATCCCCCACCATGCCCTGGATTCCCACTCTTCATTTCTTGATACACTGGAAAATATTAGGGTACAACCCATCCCCCTAATAATGGGTGATTTCAACTACCCCACCATTAACTGGAAAAACTACTCATGTACCAACTCTTTTGCTCAACGTTTTCTGGAATTCATAAATTCCAACACCTTTGATCAACTTATCCACACCCCCACCAGGGGCAGCAATATTCTAGACCTGGTCATCATCAACATGGGCGACTGGTATTCCACACCAGAGGTCAGATCCGACCACAAGCTAATCATCCTAGACATCCACATCCTGCTTCCACCCCCAGTTAGGGAAACCACCATAAAAAATTTTTTCCAAAGCCAACTTCACGCTTTTTAAGACAGAAGTGGCAAACTTCACGACACCCATGCAGACGGACAATAGAGATACAACTGCTGAATACTACACCAATGCACTTTATAAGCACTTACACGAGTGCATGGATTGTGCTATCCCTAACAAAACCAAGATGCTATCCTCCAAAAAAAGGAGGCCAATTTGGTGGTCCCCTGCCATAAACAAACTCTACAACAGAAAAAAGAAACTGTTGCAAAAAGAGTAAAATCCCATGATTGGAGGAACTCCCTGGTCAACCTCAGTAAGAAGCTGAGATCACTCATAAAATGCACCAAAGCTAGCTACAAAAACAAAATTGCCACTGATTCTAAAGACAACCACAAAGTATTATATAGCTATGTCAAGAATCTCAATGGCAACACTCAGATCTGCTCTGAGTTACAGCACAATGGCATTAAATATACAGAACCAACTGATATTGCCAACATCCTGCCAGATAGGTTCAGTGCAAACTTTATCCCCCTCTCACCCCCTAAAGGGCCCATCTCTATACTGGAAGAATGCAAAGTTCCTGTAATCACGGCTTCACAGGTAAAAAACACACTCTCCAAAGCCAAGAACACAGCATTCATGGGACCTGACAACATCCCAGGCTGCATTCTACATGAACTACAGAATGATCTGGCACCCCACCTAAGCACCATGTTCACTCACCTCAGGCTTTGTGTCCACTGAATGGCGCACAGCGATGGTTATCCCACTTCACAAAGGGGGAGCCACCATAGACCCTGGGAACTACTGCCCCATTAGTCTGACGAGCCTGGCCTGCAAGGCCATGGAATGTATCATCATGGAACTTATAAACAAAGACATTGGTAATCTCCAAACTCTGGACCCCACCCAGTTCGGGTTTGTAAAAGGCAGATCATGTCTCCTAAACCTGATAGACTTCTTTGAAGCAGTCACTTAAGCCGTAGACGAAGGTAAGGTGGTTCACACAGCCTATCTAGATCTCGCCAAGGCTTTTGACACCATCCCCCACTCTGGAATTATAGATAAACTCACTAAACTAGGTATAAATCCCTATGTCATAAGATGGGTTGCCAACTGGCTCACTGACAGAACCTACACTGTGAAAGTATCAGACTCCAAATCCGACTTCAGACCAGTGATAAGTGAAGTACCACTGGGTTTAGTCCTGGGTCCTCTCCTGTTCAGTATCTACTTCTCTGAAGTACAGGCTAACACAGAAGGTCTTTGGCTAATGAATTTCACAGATGACTACAAACTAGGAGCCATAATCGAAACTCCTAAAGATGTGGACATCCTACAAAAGGGCCTCACTGAGACAGATGCCTGGTGTCAAAGCCATGGCCTCAAGCTCAATGCCAAAAAGTGCACTGTCATCCCCTATGGTAAAAACTCTGTACCCATGAACTACCACATAGGTGGTAGTCTACTTAACACCGAAAGTGTGATAAGAGACATTGGGACACAGGTGGACAGTAGTCTCTCCTCTGACTGTCACATCACCACAGTAGTCAGGAAATCCTTCTACGTGTCACACCTCATCACAAAAGGTTTCTCATCCAGGAAAAAAAATGCCATTGTTCCCCTCTACTTGTCACTCATTAGACCCATTATAGAGTACAACACCCCTTTTGGTATGTACCTCACAAGACATCTACAACAACTGGAAAGGCCACAGAAATACCTCACAAACAGATGCCTTGTGCAGACCATCTAAAAAAACTTCAGCTTTACTCCGTCACATAGCGCATACTCAGAGGCAATCTCTGCCTAACATATAAAGCTATGTCAAACCCAGAGCTGTTGGACATGCTCCACTTAAAGAAATCCCAATCTCTCCGAGCTACACACTGTAGGGACCTAAACCTTGTCACCACAATAAACAGAACATGCTGGAGGGATAGATTCTTGTCCCAGAGACTTCCCATACTCTGGAACAAACTACCTATCTATATCAAACAAAGCTCCTCATTAGCATTCTTCAAGAAAAATCTTGATGACTGGATGGGAAATAGGAAATTCACCCCGGGGATTACCTCTGTGGCACAGGAAAATAATTTTCTTGGATGGCAAAAGCCAGGGTACCTTTTTGGCTAGGCTTATATAGGCCCTAGGGCCAATAGCTTAGTACCTACCTATGAACCTATGAATAAATGGTATTCTTGTTGAAGTTTGGAAGCTGGGAGAGAGAAAACTGATAAAGATATGGAGGACAAGCACCAACATCCTGGAAGAAAGTGGCTATGGTTGTAACACCTAAAGAGGGTAAAGACTCATCAAATACAGTTTCATACAGGCCCATTTCAATCCTAAACCATGATTATAAAATGTTTATGTCTATAATGGCTAAAATAATGGCAAAGGTGTTGCCATAATTGATAGATATGGAACAATGTGGTTTAGTGGATGGGAGGTAAACATTTAACAACATTAACAGAATACTGATGATCCAGAGGGAAGCAGAATGTAAGAAAATGCCACTGTTGTTGGTGGGTCTTGATGCAGAGAAAGCATTTGACAGAGTAAGCTGGGAGTTTATGAGCAGAGCAATGGAAGCATTTTCATTCCCTGATAAAATTATAAGGTTGATTAGGAGGATATATGAGGGATCAAAGGTGAAAATTAAAGTAGGTGGGCTCCTCTGTGATAATTTCTGTTTGAGCAGAGGAACTAGACAGGGGTGTCTTCTTTCCCCTTTGTTATTTGCATTATATTTAGAACCACTGGCAAAGAAAATAAGAGACTCAGAAATTCAAGGATATAATTGGTATGGTAGTCATGAAAAGCTGGCTCTGTTTGCAGATGAAACCAGAAAAGGGCACACATTTCAGTGTTGTGGAACATTTTGAGGCAGTTTCAAATCTTTTCAGGATACAAAATTAATTAAGTTAAAACAAAAGCAATGGCTGTAAATTAGGTGCCTATGCATGAACTGGTTCAGCGATATCCATATTTATGTAAATCTGATAAAATTACGTACTTAGGAGTATGAATTAAAAAGGATTCTGGTGTGGCAGCTAAGGATATATGAGGGAAGAGACAAAATTATAATACAAAAACTGAGAAATTGGATATGGATAGCAAGATACAAGCAGTTAAAATGTTTTTAGTCCCTTTAGTTTTATACACAGTTCATGCATATTTTTATCAACCAGAGGAGAAGCTTTGGATAGCAATTAATAAAGAGCAGAAGAATTTTATCTGGAAGGGGAAGACAGCAAGAGTCAAGTGGGATACACTTATTCTTCCAATAGAACAAGGCGGTTTGAGATTACCCAATTTGAAAGGGTATTTCAGAGCTACACAGTTAAGATTCCTATGCATAGCACAAGTGGAAACCTATAATTCAAAGTGGAACTGGATGATAATGAAATGGTGGAGAAGCTCATGAAACAAGGAGAGACAGTGATTTTGGATGCAGATCCTTAAGGAGAATAACAATAACCACACATACTATTATATTCATCATGTAACAGAAAGTATTCTAAGAACTAAGTAACAAGGGAATGGAGAAAGGAGATTATGCAGATAGAAATAACTGCAATTAGGGATACAGACAACAGGCAAGAGGAGGTTGGAATTTATTGGACAAAGCTCACAAAAGATCCTATGTATTGGGAGGTAATAATTAGAGAGGGAAAGTAATAGAATGGGAAAAGGCCAAGAATTTATTTGGACTGCAGGTTAGAGATTGCCTTCTCTAACAAAGACTGATATCTGAGTAGAGTCAAGGAGAAAGAAGTAAGGGGATTATAAGTAAAAGACCAGCAATGATAGAAGTATTAGAAGAATCTAGAACAGAAGCTGATGTTAAAAAAGGAATAATTAGTACCGCATACAAAATATTGCATGATAACTAAAATAATCATTCAAAGGAGGTTAGAAACGATTGGGAAGAGAGACTGAATAAGCAATTTACAAAGAAACACTGGGGATATATGTATTTCTCCCAAATATGTAAAATGTCTAAAAGATTTAGGATCTTTGCTTGGAAGTATTTACATTGATATTTTTATACGCAAAGTAGACTGCAAGGAATTTTTCCTCAAGTAGACAGTCAATGTTGGAGGTGTAATGGGGAAAAAAGAGGTACTTTTGAAACATATTTAATGGGAGTGTAATGAGTTGACAGACTTTAAAGATTCCTTTCAGGCTACTCTGTCAGAGATACTGGGTGAGCAAATTATTGTAACTAAGGAAATTATTTTTTTTTTTTTGAGCTATGATACAGAATGGGAATTGATTAGATGTAGGAAGGTCTTGCTGAGTCTAATTATGAAGGCCTCCAAAAAAATAGTTACTAGAAAATGGAAATCAAAGTCTAAACAAACTGTACTGGAAGTAGAGAATATAGTAACAGAGATAAAATAACTGGAATTAGGATCTTAAGAAAAGGGTAGGAGCAAATTACATAGAAAAAATGGGAATTGTGGGAAAAACACATGCAGAGGAGAAACAATGTTTAAAAGAAGGCAGGATTTGAATGAGCTATGTAATGTTTGACTGACAATGACTGGATAAATTATAAGTGATGTATAATGTTTGCAACTAAAATTATATCAATATGGTTAGTTTTCATTTATATAAATGTATGATTGCCTATGTTGTACATGATAATTTAATAAAGATGTTTCTTCTTTGAAAAAAAAATACCAGAGGTGGACAATAAATGATAACCAAGCCCAGCTATAGTCCCTGTAATACTCTTGGATAAGAAATGCCTTCATTGCTTTATAAGGCTATTTTTACCTAAAATAGTGAAGCATAATGTTTTTCTTGAGTAGACTGCTGTTGATGATTTCAGAGGTTTAGAGGTTTTTTTATTAAATTGATTGCATTTTCCTTTTAAGTAACAATCTTTCATATATCTTTAACCTTTCTCCATACATAACCAGGCTTTTCACAAGTATTTAAACCAGATTTATAATATGGATAACTACACTAAATTGAGTGTATTTGGGCGGCCATGGTGGTGCAGCGGTTAGTGTTGTTGCCTCACAGCAAGAGGTTCTCTGGTTCGATTCCCGGCTGGGGTGCCTTCTGTGCAGAGTCTGCTCGTCCTCCCTGTGGTCGCGTGGGGTTCCTCCGGGTGCTCTGGTTTCCTCCCACATCCCAAAGACATGCAGTAGGTGGATTGGACACTCTAAATTGGCCTTATGTGTGAGTGTCTGCCTTCTGTGGAAGGTTGGGCACCGGGCTGGCAACTCGACACTGTAAAACTCCACTGCCAATCATGAGCGGACAGATGATCCGCTGTGGCGACCCCTAACCGGGAAAAGCTGAAAGAAGAAGAAGACATTAAATTAAGTGCATTTGTGAAATGTTTCACCAGTGAAGTCAAGATAGTTTAGCTGATATTGGTTAATACCATTTTTAACATTATATTTTGTTGTAACTATTACTAATTCAAGTAACTTGCTTTCATTTTGTTCAGCTATTTTACTTTTTAGAAAGTACAGGCTTCGACTTTTGAACTTAGGTAAGGGCACATGTTTTGGATCATTTTTCTGTACAGCCTTTTAAGCTAACATGGTGGACTTCTTTATTAAATGATAACAGTCCCATTTTCAAACTGTCTCTGAGGTCTAATAATGACTCTACATGCCTTTTGACTATGTAAAATTGCAAGTCATAGCTGTTCCCTGCAGAGTAACATGAAAGCACTACTGAACCTTCATTTGAATTTCTTCACCACCATAAGCAACAAGCTTTGCAAACTTTACCAAATCAAGCTTCTCACCAGCACATACTCTAGTAAATGTTTCTGCTGACATAATATTGTACCTTGGACCTGTGTCAGCTTTGAGCTCTATGGGTCTTCCATTTATCCAGACAATACAAAATACTTCATTTTTTGCCCATAAATCTACTGCATTGACTGTTTCATTAAGCACAGATACACCATCAACATAAAAAGTAAGGTCACAGCTTTCTAATTGATCAGCTTGTCTCTTTGAATGTTCCCTTTTAATAAAAGAATGAGCCTCTTTTGATTTACAAAGTATTTGGAAATTATTCTACTTTTTACATCTGTGGTATTGCTGACCAAAAGCTAAGCACTTTTCTCTTTTAGATACATGATTACCACCACAGTTATGACAGCTGACTATGAGGCTAGGTGATGGCACATGCTTTGAGTTTGCTGACTTAACCTTGTGTTTCACTGACACTGTGCACACTTTGGAATTTGCTAGAAAGCTATGAGGTTTCCCAATGACTGTTGCAGGGCTCACAGTTGCTGCCATGTGCTTGTGCCTGTTTCTTTCAACCACATGCTGCATACTATCAACATTAGCTTTAGAAGATACTGGAAGCATGCATTTCTCATTTGTAAGCATATTTGTGTGGTTTTCTGTAAGCCCATATACCTGACAAATCTCAATGGCCTTATTCAAAAGCAGAATCTTTCTCACAGCATCATCTTTAATGCCACACAGAAGTCTGTCTTTTATCAACTCATCCCTTAAATCACCAAACCTGCATGTTTTAGCCTTATTTCTCAAGTCAGTTATACATGCTGCAAAAGTTTAACCAGGCTTTTGACCCTTGTGCAAAATAATTCTTCGAGTAAGAAATCAGTTAAACAAGTTAACATTGTAATATTCATTTGGGGGGGTTACACATTTCTCTAAATTTATGTTTTAAGCACTCAGAGTCTTCCCTTGTTTCAGTCAGTACCACTATATGACAGTTTCCCCCCCCCTCCTTCAAATACAGCAGGTGCATGCACAAATGAATGCTCTCTTTCTGTGGCTTCATAGCTACATTAAGCAGAATAAATGCCTTTGTATGGTCATCTTTATCAGAAAATGCTGCTTGCATGAAAATATTGTACTCTTGCGCAAACACTCTCCAATTCTCTGCAATATTATTATCAAAGATAAGTGGATCTGTTTTTTTGAAATCCATCTGCCATGCCAACAAAGTATGCCCAAACATGCTGAAAATATTGCCCTTGTAATTATATATGAATATGCACATATAGTCAGTACCTGTAAGAACATTCAAATGCACAATAAACTCTTCAAAATACTGTACTTTGCGAAATATGCTTTGAAATTGCTGTATATTGAGAAATGACTGTACTGTAATACAACACAAACTTGTGAACACTTCATGCATCTCCGATATCTCAAATAGCTTTAATTCATGTGAAAAAGTAGCTCATAGCAAATAAATGGGGTTGTTTTCCTTATTTTATGTGATTCAGACATTATTTCAAACATTTCCATAATCATTGTGAATATTTATATTAATATGTTTCAGTTTCATTCATTTCATTTAATTGGAAATTCTTTTTGAGCATTCTGAGTGCTTCGTTTTATATTCTTCGAGTAACAAATCAGTTAAACAAGTTTTGATACCTGAAATTCATTTCTGACCTTTCTTTGTGAGCGATACGTGCAGTAGGGATGATCCACTCCTTTATATTCCTCCAACATTAACTGAATGCCTCTTGGTCCTGAATCTGGATCCCATTCTGATACCATGTCACTCGTCTTGGTTTACAATTGAAGACGAACAGGAGGGGTAGTTCATTTATATGCTTTATTACATAGAAACACATCAGGATGGATAGCAGCAGTACAAAATATAAATGAACTGATTAACTGACAGACTACACAGACATGCATGCTTACATCTCAACAGCTTACTACAAAATGGCAGTCAGGCTCGCATGTGCTCAGCACTTATAGATATGTGCAAGCCCATGGAAAACTTCTTAAAGGTATACATAAATACTGCTCTACACATGATAGCTCTCCTGATTTTTTTAGGCCACTGATCTTTTTAGTTATGAATTTCTGGGTTTGTCAAGTTTTGTGATATGTTTAGATAAATACATGCCAAAAGGTCTGCTGTATGCAACAGTGGGTCTGATAACATACGAGTAAAAGAGTGAGGGACTGAGTTACCAGGCTACATCAAGGGGTTAACAAGTTTAATCCACAATGACCATCAATTAATTTTTATAGTGTATCGTACTGTTGAAAAAATAGAAGATATAAATAAATCAGCAGATTACTACTTGAGAGAATGGAATTTGCTTCCATTCCACAAGACCAATTCTGGATGAAAGAGTTAGATATTTTGACATTTGTACAGCTTTTATCCTATGTTGCCTTTATATACAACATAAACCAAATGACAAGGGCAAAACTGCAAAAGAACTCTATCTTACTGATCAGTTTGAATAACAGCATTCTAGCATGTATCACAACGCTAATGCCTTAACATGAATACCTAAAAGTGAGTTACAGTAATATTACAAAGAGTATTTTAAATTGATACAATTGCCTACTAATTTCCTTTTTGTTCACAATGTCAGATAATACTGGATAAAATTCAGTCTATTTATTTCTACTGAAACAATAACTTGTTTAATGAGTCTTCATTTATTCTTCTGAAGTATATGAATGTTTTCACCTCCTACAAGTTTAAACAAATTCCTATATTCAATCACTGATTTTCATGTGTTTAAAATACATTCTAGATATATCATATTTTTTTGTTGTCTTCTGAAATATCGTAACACCACTGAGTAACCAGTGGCATACCATGAGAATGCATATTTCTATCAGATAATAAAATGCAGAATATGTTTATTTGGCTATTACCTTCCTCAGTTTGTTACACTTCAAAGAATGAAAGCAATTAAAGCATGAAGGAACATGCATATGCACATTGAAACAGTCCATTATACATGTATTTTAATGGCTAATGTAAAGATCTGAAAAAACGTACAGAAAACGATATTATTTTTCAAACTTGCTGGCTGTAGTGCTTTAGTATAAGGAAGTAACAAAGTGCTGATGCAGGATTTTACCTCTAGGGAGTTTGTTCAGCCCCGTGCATCACACAGCAAGGACTGCAGTGCCCAGAAGTGGGCCTTCATTTCCATATTAAGAGGTCAAAGAGAGTAGTTTCTCACGTTAGGAAATACTGCAGAATTTTGTCATTAACCTGGTAAGAATACACAGTATGCAATCTTACAAACAAATAAATGTGTGTTTCTAATCCATGGCTTCATTAACACATTTAATGAATAAAAAGATAAAGTGGGATGGTAAAACTTGAAGAGCATATTATCATTTGTTTTATTCAGATAATATGTGATACAGTCTGACAAGTACTGAAGTTGACATTTACTATATTTGAGCTTCATTTCACCATGACAGGGTTTATTTTGTCCCACTTAATATTTCTCCAAATAACAATTTTATTTTATTTTTTTATTTAACATTTGTTGACCGGGAATGTCCGACTAGGTTCCACAGAGCCTGTTTTCAGCGGAGGCCCAGGGAGAAACGCTCCAGACAAGTTAATATACACATGTAATGGTTTAAATGAACTGATCAGTCCCAGGTGTTGATATGTTCATAGGCTAATACTAGGCTGTTGAACTAGTAATCTATTTGTAGCCTAGCCACAAGATCCCAAAATTCACCAAGACATGCCTTAATAGCCAATCCCTTTGGAATGAAGTGCATTATACTTATTTAATCCCCTTCTATAAGGGCTTGAGGAGACAGACTGGGGATGTACTTAGGATTGTCCATCCAGTCATCTGGGTTATGCTTAAGTAGGGTCAAGGAACTACTCTGCTTTACATCCAATGGGAGTCTGTTCCATAAAAGAGGATTATCTGGGATAGATATTTGTCTTGTCAGCAGTTCCTGTTTCTGTTATGAAGGAAGTTTAGGCCTCTTGTGGGATTGTTTAGGGTGTTATCAATTTTGTGGATGTGTAGCAGGCCACAAACAGTAGGACTTGATCTTTTAGGGTTCTATAGGCCAGACAAAGACCCCCTCTCAGAATGTGATAGGAAATAGAAGAGAGAGAGCACTTTAAGGTGGCCATGGTTGCTTAAACACGAGATGTCCATGATTTATTAAGGAAATGCTGCAGTCTCCCAAGGTGGCTCACAGTCCTAAACAAATATATACAATTGGGGTTATTATACTCTATTACTGGCCCAATAAGCGACAAGTAGAGGAGGGGGATGACTTCTTTCAACCTCTTTTTTCCTGGATGAGAAACCTTTTGTGATGAGGTGTGCCATATAGAAGGATTTCCTGACTACTGTGGCGATGTGATTATCAAAGGAGAGACTACTGTCCACCTGTGTCCCAAGGTCTCTTATCACACTTTTGGTGTTAAGTAGACTACCGCCTATGTGGTAGTTCATGGGTACAGAGTTTCTACCAAAAGGGATGGCAATGCACTTTTTGGCATTGAGCTTGAGGCCATGGCTTTGACATCAGGCCCTTTTGTAGGATATCCACATCGTTAGGAGATTTGATTATGGCTCCTAGTATGCAGTCATCTTTAAACTTTGTTAGCCAAAGACCTTCTGTGTTAGCCTGTAATTCAGAGAAGTAGATACCAAACAGGGGAGGACCTAGGACTGAACCCTGTGGTACTCCACTTGTCACTGGTTTGAAGCTGGATTTAGAGTCTGCTACTTTCACAGTGTGGGTTCGGTCAGTGAGCCAATTGGCAACCCAGCTTGTGACACAGGGATATATACCTAGTTTAGTGAGTTTGTCTATAATTACAGAGTGGGGGATGGTGTTGAAAGCCTTGGCAAGATCTAGATAGGCTGTGTGTACCACCTTACCCTCATCTACAGCTTTGATGACCGCTTCAAAGAAGTCTATCAGGTTTAGGAGACATGATCTGCCTTTTACAAACCCGAACTGGGTAGGGTCCAGTGTTTGGAGATTAACAGTGTCATTGTTTATAAGTTCCATGATGATACGCTCCATAGCCTTGCAGACCAGGCTCATCAGGCTAATGGGGCGGTAGTTCCCAGGGTCCGTGGTGGCTCCCCCTTTGTGGAGTGGGATAACCATTGCTGTGTGCCATTCAGTGGGCACAAAGCCTGAGGTGAGGCTATGAATGAACATGGTACTTGGGTGGGGTGCCAGTTCATTCTGTAGTTCATGTAGAACGCAGCCTGAGATGTTGTCAAGTCCCATGGATGCTGTGTTCTTGGCTTTGGAGAGTGTGTTTTTTACCTGTGCACCCGTGATTACAGGTACTTTGCATTCTTCCATTATAGAGATGGGCCCTTTAGGGGATGAGAGAGGGGTAAAGTTAGCACTGAACCTATCTGCCAGGATGTTGGCAATATCAGTTGGTTCTGTATATTTAGTGCAACTGTGCTGTAACTCAGAGCAGATCTGAGTGTTGCCATTGAGATTCATAACATAGCTATAGAATGCTTTGTGGTTGTCTTTAGAATCAGTGGCGATTTGGTTTTCGTAACTAGCTTTGGAGGATTTTATGAGGGATCTCAGCTTCTTACTGAGGCTGACCACGGAGTTCCTCCAATCATGGGATTTTACTTTTTTTTGCAACAGTTTCTTTCTTCTTTTGTAGAATTTGTTTATAGCAGGGGACCACCAGATTGTCTTCCTTTTTTTGGAGGATAGCATCTTGGTTCTGTTAGGGATTGCATGATCCATGCACTCGTGTAAGTGCTTATAAAGTGCAATTGTATAGGATTCAGCAGTCATATCTCTATTGCCCATCAGCATGGGTGTCGTGAAGTTTGCCACTTCTGTCTTAAGAAGCGTGAAGTTGGCTTTGGAGAAATTTTTTACGGTGGTTCCCCTAATTGGGGGGGGGGGGGGTGGAGCTTGGATGTTGATGCCTAGGGTGATTTGCTTATAGTCGGATCTGACCAAAGAGGAATTGACATCTGGTGTGGAACACCAGTTGCCCATGTTGGCAATGATATATATATATATATATATATATATATATATATATATATATATATTTTTTTTTTTTTTAACTATCCTATCACTTTCCTTAAATTTCACATTACACTGCATTTGCTAAATTATAGAAGAAACAAGTATGTGTTTATGTGACTATCTGTTTGTAGATAGATAGATAGATATAAAACATGTAATTTTAAATACTTCTAACATGCTACCTGTCCTCCTCTGCTGCCACACCCTTACCCTTTTTTACACCTATCCCATGTCCTTTTAAATACATCTGTTGTTTCCTTCTCTACCACTTACAGTAGTCCAATCTATGTCTTTACAACCCTCTCTGTGCAAAAGTACTTTTGTAGATCCAGGCAGTATTATAATCTGTTGCTTGTGCCTCTCCTACTTCTGTCTTTCTCATTCAAAAGGACCCCTTCAGATCTCCTTGACATGATGATCTGTACCAATATCATGCCACGACTCCTACCCACCATCTTCTAGCTTTAAGTAAGATGACCTCTAGCTTAAACAACAGTCATATGATAGTTTTTTCCAAGCCGCGGTGGTGCAGCGGTAGCGTTGTCACCTCACAGCAAGAGTTTCTCCCGTTCGATTCTCGGCTGGAGTGCCTTCTGTGTGGAGTCTGAATGTCCTCCCTGCAGTTGAGTGGCATTCAAAAGACATGCATGAATGGACATGCCTTCGTTGAAGGTTGGACGTCGGGCTGGCACATCAGCACCATAAAAATCGACTGCCAATCATTAGCGGACTGGAGTTCTGCTGTGGCGACCCCTAACCAGGAAAAGCCGAAAAAAAAACAACAACGTCTAGCAGGCTGATGTCCTTTTCCATGCTTTACTCAAGGTGTGATCTATCTGACTAAGGCCCAAAAAGTGGAAGCATTACCTCTTTGTTTCTAGAATCTAACACCTTGAATGTATACTCTGTTTTTGATACCCTGCCCTCTCACTCCATTTCCAGATATGAGTGACAGCCCAGATATTTTTTTCTATTCTGCTGTCGATCATTCCATCCCCTCCAGGGTTATTTTGCCCTCAGTGCAGAATTTTGCATTGGTTTGAACTATACCTCTGTTGCCACCTGCCTTGCCCACTTGTTCAGGATTTCTGAATCCTTCCTAGATTCTTCTTCCCATCTTCCACTGGTGCGCACCTTTTTGTAACACCAGCAATGAGGCTGATGCTGTTCTTCATTCCCTTAAACATGACAGAGACACTCTGAAGAGTACTGAACCCAAAACAGGCCCCTGTGGTATTTCAGTAATCATTTTCCAAATTTCTAACATTGACCCATACCTCTCAACTGTCCAGATTTTCACAGAATGTCCAGATTTTTGCCTCTTACTTTTAGTCTGTTCCTCATACAATTTGTGATTTTCTGGATTTTTGTGGCATATCAGTGAGGACTGAATTCATTAAATAATGACAGGCATTTGAGTTTCACACTTTATTTCCTTCAGAATAATGCATGGTAACACAAGAGCTTTTACTCTAGCAACTTTCTAAGTTTACATGATCAATATTTACAAGTTGTCCCTATTTTGTGGCCTTTATCCACAATTATTATTGACTTTGTCCAATTTTTTGTTCTAAGAGGTTGAGAGCTATGAACATTGTCCAGTTTAGTACAACCCTCTATATCCTGCTATCCAATCATGTAGCTATGTAGTTCCTCATTCTTGGTCCTTCCCCCAACCATACAGTTTTCCTATCAGCCCTCTGTGTGGGAGAGAGTCAGAGGCCTTTCTGTAGTCCAGTTAGACTACATCTACTGGTACTCCCCTTTCAAATCTACATATAATTACTGTAAATAATGTAGCAGCTTTGAATGACACATTCTTATGGCCAGGAATGCATGTTAGTAGCTGTCCTGAGACTGTTGTCCTCTAGAAATGTTCCCAGCCTTCCCCTCAGGATTCTCCTCATGACTATCCTTGCCAGTGTTGCTCAGCTAACAGACCTGTAGTTCCCTGGAGTTTTTCTGCCCACGTCCCCCTCCCTTTTCATATATGGCTTGCTGTGTTCTTGTTTTGTGGTATTTATGCAACAGCCAACACCTGCTGAAGATCTCCATCAATGGGTCTGCCAAAACACTGTCCAAATTCCTGAGGCCACTTGGAGTTAACTCTCCGATGCTTGAACTTCAATTGCATTGACCATATCTGTCACCTTAAATAGCCTTCTCCTCCTCAATTTAAATCTGTATTCTTAATACCTCACAAAATCATTTATAAGGGGTGTTTCCCTTATACTTCGTCAGCTCTATTTACAGAACCATGATCTTATTTTTGAAACCATGATCTTATTTTTGGAACCATGATCTTGTTTTTGGAACCATGATCTTGTTTTTGGAACCATGATCTTGTTTTTGGAACCATGATCTTATTTTTGGAACCATGATCTTGTTTTTGGAACCATGATCTTATTTTTGGAACCATGATCTTGTTTTTTGGAACCATGATCTTATTTTTGGAACCATGATCTTGTTTTTGGAACCATGATCTTATTTTTGGAACCATGATCTTGTTTTTGGAACCATGATCTTGTTGTTGGAACCATGATCTTGTTGTTGGAACCATGATCTTATTTTTCACCTCATTTTCATAACCTCCCTTCAACCTGATATGATGCAAATGCTTCATAAAGTCTTTGTCATCTAATCCAAAATTTGGATGTTCAGAAATTCTTTAGCTCAATATGAACTGCATAACAGATAAATTAAGCTGTAAAGGTCACTTTTTGCCAGTATATCATCTGTAAATCGGTGCCCATGCTTTCCAAATCAGTTTTTTTACAAATGCTATACAGAGTCCCTTCCTCATAATCCTTTATTCCTGATAAATTCTATCACATTACTACCACATACCCCCAGTACACATAACCTACATCTTCAAAAATACTCATGACAATATGCAGTTCACATGTACAACTTCAAAGGAAGAAAGCAAACTTGCACAATCCATGTTCATAACTCCGCAGAATATAGAGCCACTAAGTCAACATATTGTCCAAAGAGAGACTAATGAACTCCAGGTCTCAGAATGTCAGTCTTTCTCATTTTCAAGACATGTCACTAGAATAGGCACCTTGAACCTGGAAGGAAGTAAAGTCCATACATACAGTACCCAAAGCGGGTTGGATATTTTATCATCTATTCAAGTTTAGGTATAGTACTCCTAAGGATTTTACAACCCACATAATTCCAGACAACTGTGAATGGAATGAGTAATAGGAGATTTTCTCCCCGAGGAGTTTGAGGTCTAAATTAAGAATAAGTTGGTGTAAAGGTTACCACTAATTCACTACATTGTTTATTTGTGTCATACATCTGCACTTCCTGTACTAAAGAAGTTTACGCTTAGTGACCTCTTCCCCCAAAAGTCATCAAGCAAACCATCATTAAAGAACATGAAATATCCTTTTCATATCATATTGCATCCATACTAAGCTCACATTAATTAAAATAATTTTACCCATATGCATGCTGCATTACTCTAAGCTAGTAGTAATGTTATAAGCTATTAAAAGGGAATCTAACATCAGTCATTTTAAAAATGTTGCCAGAATATTTGCTCCAGTTGTATCTATTTTTTTTTTCTTGTACCACTTAACTTGCATTTGTTGCAGTAAACAAGTGAAGACATGATAACCGTAGTCAATGAAAAAATAAAATAGTTTGGTCTTTCAGGGACCAGCTTCTCTGTTCATAATATCAGAAACTGGACTGCCTGGAAGAACAATACCAAAGTTTAACTTTTTTTTTTGAGTACCACAGCTTAAGAGACTACATGGTCACCTACTTAAGTATAATCATCTGCAAAGTCACTTTATATCAACCAAAGGGACACACTGATGTTAAAGTTCACACAGTCAGCTATAATTATTTGAGAGTCACGTGGCTGGTCTTCATGAAGTCACATGACTCCCAAAGTAGAGAGCAATGTGCCATATTTAGTATTTGCTATCCTACATTGCTACATTCACCATTCATGTCTTGAACAGCTAAGACAGGAGGGTAGGGAAGCATTTGAGACCAGCCTCTGCCTTTTTAAATGAGTGCCAAGTACTCTTGGTGAAAGCATTAATGGTGGCCACACAGTGCACTTATGACTTAAGAAAATTTGAAAAGACATCTCTGCATAAGATTCAGAATGAGGATTTATTTATTTATTTATTTTTTACATTAGTAAAGGAAGTACATTTGTAGTCACACAGAAATTCAAAACAAGACAAAATATCAGATGAAGTTGTTTCACTTACAGAATATTTTGCTTATCCAGGTATTTAGCAGGTTCATAATCTAAGGACTAGATTACTCACAGAGTGTAGCTATGACTGCAGAATGAAAGGAGGTTGTTTAATTATAAATTAAACACTCAATGTCTGTAAGCAGCTTCTTTCAAAACTGAGTCAGGGATTTAACTTTTCCTGTCCGCTTTGGTAAACTGACTGCAGTGACACTACTGCATTCTAACTGCTGCTCAGTATCTTGTAAGTTTTCACACATTTTGGACACCTGCTGTCACAAGGTTTACACTTCTGCTAAAGGTGTCAGATTTGCTCTTAACAGGTACAGTGCTAGTTTGTACATCTTTAGATATCCTCTGTAATTTCTCAGTGAAGTGCTTTTTGTGGATATCTATGTACCTATATACATATACAAGCATCTATTTTTAATTACCGAAATCCAGGAAAACTAAAGACCAAAGTAACGAGACCAGAAAGCCGAAACATAAAAATACTGAAATTGCAGATCACTCGACTCCCAAAATATTGAACCGGCAAACCGGACATACAAACCAGTATACCAAACCAGTATGATATAAAACAAACAGAAAATACATGAAAAGACACAGTGAAACCCTCCACAACATTAAATAACTACTAACTAATTTTCCCTCATGAAACAATACTAACTAAATCTAATCTAAGTGGGGGGCTGTACCCCCCCCCACATACCCCCTAACTAGATATACCAACTCCGGGATCGCACTACAGTGGAGAAAAGGGAATGCACTCTTTCCTTACTTCATTGTACAGCACAAACATCCACTACTGCCAAGAGTATAGTTAACGCCTGCCATATTTGCTCACATACTTTAAAGGGACATACCATGCTAACAAACATGAGCTACAGCCTTCCAACTGCATTATCACTACTACATCACCCCTTTAAATTTCAGTCTTCTGACAATCAAGATTCTACATTTCAGTATTTTCCGTTCAATAATCTGTACTTTCAGTATCTCCAGCTTTTGGCTTTCTGGTCTTGGTATCATGGTCTTCAATCTTCAGGGATTTTGGTAATTAAAAGTAGACTTATTGATATATATATATATATATATATATATATATATATATATATATATATATATATGGGATCCAGACACATGATCGACTAGCATATGTCCGAATCACAAAACATCGAACATACATACGCGAAAGCGCTTAACATCAACAAGCGTTTCCGTGTGTGTGCCTGTTTTCTAGATCGGACTACAGTGCGGGTAAGGGAAAATTCCCTTTTCCCCACTGTAGTGTGATCTCGGAGTGAGAATAATAAGATAGGGGGGTTTGGGGGGCAGGGGGGTGAAGCCCCACTGCAGAAACGTAGATTTTGTTTTTGAACTATAAATACACGGAAGCGCTTTTCGATGTTAAGTGCTTTCGTGTATGTGTGTTCGATGTTTTGTGATTCAGACATATGCTAGTCAAGCATGTGTCCTAGACCCATATATATATATATATATATATATATATATATATATATATATATATATATATATATATATATATATATATATATATATATATATATATATATATATATATATATATATATATATATATATATATATATATATATATATATATATATATATATATATATATGGGTCCCCTACTCATTGTTGACATTTCATAATGTCGAAGACCATATGGCCGAGACCATATGATCGACATTTGAAATGCCGACCATGTGGAACTGGCATCGCTGTACAATGCAAAATGGAAAGATTTCCATTTCACACTGAAGTGGATCTCGGAGTTGGTATATTTAAGTTACGGGGGTGCAGAGGGGGTGTTGCCCCCCCCTGCTAGCAGTTAGAATTAAGTTAATGTTGTGTGTTTTATTTTTTTTACATGTTTGAAATTTCAGGAGTCGAACATATGGTCTCGGCCATATGGGTTTCGGCTTTCTGAAATTTAAATCCTGTATAATAGACCCTATATATATATATATATATATATATATATATATATATATATATATATATATATATATATATATATATATATATATATATATATATATATATATGTTTGTGAGAGAGTGTGTGTATGTGTATTTTTTATACATATATATATATATATATATATATATATATATATATATATATATATATATATATATGTGTATACTTGAATGTTAAACATGTACATAAATGTACTTGAATGTTAAGCACGTACAACATGGCATGGACTCTAAACTGATCTTTATTCCATTAATGTATGAACATCATCAAAGTGATCCTCATACTACAGATTCTACAGTGTCACGTTACAACTACGTTCGGTAACTGGCAGCACCTAACAGGTGTGTAACCACATCAGTTATTTAATCCCTTCTTATACTGAGATGACTTGATGTAATAGGTAGCATGTAAAACTTCACATTCCTTATAACGTTTTGCTGTTGGCATGTTACATTCAAGGTAACATTAAAAAGTAATATCTTGGTTGATAATTACACCTGATCCTTGTCACCTACAATCCAACTCTCAGCATAAAAGTAAACAGAAATTACGTTAAATGCAGTTCATTTATATTTACAATGTGGAAATCAATTAAGAGCATAGAAGCCAGAGAATCAAATTTATGGCAAGGATTTCAGAAGTTAACACTTTTTTTGAAAGGCCACCATTTCATTTTTCTTGAGAGTGGGGAAATTCATTCTACCCTTTTGCTAATTTAGATCCAGCTCCCCAAAGTGCCAGCAAAACTAACCGATAAAGATATTCTAAAGAAGGAGATAGGTATCAACAAAGAAATGACATTTACATAAAAAGAATTACTGACTCAAGATGCAGCTGCAGAAGCCATATTACAGAGCAGAGTAACTGATACATCACTGATAGTAAATCTCCACAACCATGCCTTGGCAGAGACAGGAAAACAGATGTTAAATAAGGCTCTAGGACTTGCTCCAGCTAAAAAGCATGAATAAATATGATATGTTAATGCATTTAAACTTGGCATGCAGGGATCGCACTGACTGATCATATTTCAGTGGAAGGTCAAATATTTTCAGATGCATGTAATTCTGTAGCTAGTAAAATATTTTTTTTTCCTGCTGAAATCAAATGTGCAACCTCTATGTACTTTTACTTCATAAGTGTTGAAGGAGGAACTTGCAGGAAACATACAAAAATGTAATTCCTAATATCCTGCCTCACCCAAGATACAACAATTGTGACAATTGAAAATTAACAGACATGTGAATACTCATCAGATCAATTAATTGGTTAGAGGGTCCATTGAAGTAGTTGGTGTTTCGTTTTTTAAGGGTTTGTTTTGGAACTTTTTTTGTTTCAATTAACTTTGGTTCCCATGCTCAGGGCACCCCCTCCCAGTCGGCATAGACTGTGGTGTCGCTACACCGGGTTAGGAAGGTATGCCTGGCCCAAAGATCCTTACTTATGCTCCTTAAATCTGAGCATGCTGTAAATGGAAGATAAAAAGTAAATAATGACATAAAAATATAAACCTGTCCTACTTACAAGATGTATAACTGTTGGTGTAAAAGACAAATATGACAGAAGCTAACTGCAATAAGTACCCACTGCAGACTGTATGCTCCATCAGATGATATATTGATTATCGCATACCTGTGATATCTTACTGTGTGCCATGTGTTACAGCTGGGAAGAATTTGTAGAAGTTGAAAAAAAAATTCTCTGGTTGAAATCTTAAAGAAGTCTGTTAGCTCCCTGTCGGAAGCCAGAATCCGCCACATAACACAAGCACTCAGGTCACTCCAGAACAAGTACAAATATGACTCTGTCATTGTTCATGTTGATGTGAATGACCTGAGCCGTACCTCTCTGGACTACATGAAAAGAGACATGGAAGAGCTCTCTGATCATGCAGCCCAGGCTGGTATGACCCTGACCCTGAATAGCATTCTGCCCTCACCAAGAATGATACCTCAGTATAAAGACACCTAACCCATCTACCTACCAAGCCTATTATTAAAATACTGTCCTATCCTGCAGATCTCCTAACTAGCCTCTTGCAGATCTCCTAACTAGCCTCTATATAAATTTCTTCTCGCTATTATAATGACTTACTTGCTTGGAAGATAGTGAAATCCCTTTTAGATAATGTACTAATCTTTTGTTTTTATTTATGCTTTTGTTTTTATAAATGTTTTGTTATACACTCACTTAATGTTGTTTCTATTTTACTTGTGATATTAAATATTGTGTAAACTTGGAGCTTTTCTCCTCGGGCCTCCACTGAAAATGGACATGTATCCAGTTGGACTAGCCCGGTTAACAAATGTAAAATAATAAAAAAATAATAATTTCAACAATTGGCTAAGCTTCTGGTGTCATTCAGAGGTGATCCAGTGTCTCTCAGCCTGGGACGACATGCTCGACAAGCTGCGTTGCTTCGCAGGAGATGGCTTGCACCTGTCACCCCTAGGCTTTTGAATACCGACCAAGGCTCTTGCTGCCCCCATAGCGCCTTTTTTAGGCAGGGCTCAAAAGTCAAACCCACCTCCGTAAACAGCACAGTTAACAAAAAACTGAGGGTTATGCTACTTAACGCCAGGAGTTTAAATCTCAAAATGCATGCGCTCGAAGCACTGCTCAGTATGGAGAATGTCAACATCTGTGCAGTAACTGAAGCCTGGTTCAACACTCCAGAGAGCACTCCAGCACTACCGGGCTACAACTCACACCACACGTTTCGGCCAAAGAACACGGACTGAAACACAAAGGGGGGGGGGTGTATCCATATTCATCAAGGATACCTACACCTCCAGGTTAGTGGTGCAGCATGATACCTCTGAGATCATCCATGTGCAACTAACATTGAGCAAATCTGCAATGCAAATTGTGGTCTGCTACAGATCACACTCCATGACCCAGGACCACAGCTTCACCTTTCTGGAGACACTAGAAAACATGAAGGTCCTACCGAATACCCTGATATTGGGTAATTTCAATTACCCTACCATTCACTGGGAAAACTACTCAAGTACAAATTCCCAGGCCCAGCGCTTCCTAGAATTCATAAACTGAAATGCCCTGGATCAGCTGGCAAACTCCCCTACCGGAGGTCAACCCGTCACTGGTTAGATCAGACCATAAACTAATCACTCTGGATGTCCACACCCCACCACCACCCCCAACTAAGGAAACCACAGTAAAAATCTTTTCTAAAGCAAACTTCACCTTACTTAAGACAGAAGTGGTAAGTTTCACAGCCCCCATGCTAAAGGATAATGCTGCCCAAGATGCAGAAACATTTACAAATGCACTCTATGAGCACCTACAAGGATGCATGGATTGTGCCATCCTTAGCAAAACCAATACTCACTCCTCTAAGAGAAGGAAACCAATTTGGTGGACTCCTGCAATAAACAGGCTATACAATAGAAGGAGGAAACTAGTTCAGAAAAAAAGCAAATCCCATGAAGGAAAGACATCCCTGATCAGTATTATTAAGAAACTAAGGTCCCTCGCAAAATCATCCAAGGCTAACTTCGAAAGAAAAATAGCCAAGGATTCAAAAGATAACCACAAAGCCTTCTTTAGTTATGTTAAGAATCTAAGTGGCAACTAGCAGATATGCACTGAACTAGTGCAAAATAGCACAAATTATACTAAATCTACTGATATTGCCAGCATCCTGGCAGATAGATTCAGTGCAAACTTCACCCCCCCTCTCACCTTCAGAAGGGCCCACAGCAATACCAGAAAAGTGTAGTGTTCCAAAAATCAAGGATGCACAGATGAAAACAACCCTTTCATAAGCCAAAACACAGTGTCAATGGGACCAAATGGTGTGCCAGGCTGCGTCTTGCATGAACTACAGAACTAACTATCCCACCCACCTAAACACGCTGTTCAACCTCAGCCTCTACACAGGCTACGTGCCCATAGAATGGTGCATGGCAATGGTTATTCCTCTCTATAAAGGAGGGGCCACAACTGACCCTGGTAACTATCGCCCCATAAGCCTGACTAGCCTGGTCTGCAAGGCTATGGAGTGCATCATCATGGAACTCATTAACAAAGACATTGGGAACCTCCAAACACTTGATCTGACCCAGTTCGGCTTTGTTAAGGGAAGATCATAGATTCATAGATTCATAGATTCATAATAAGCTAACTGCCCTTGCGAGCCATTTTAAGCTTAGCCAATTATCCGTTGTGAGACTCAAACCCTGCACCTTGTGTTTGTAAGGCAAACACCTTAACCATTAGGCCACCCCATGCCTACTAAACCTGGTTGACTTCTTTGAGACAGTCACCAAGGTAATAGACAAGGGAAAGGTGGCTCACACAGCCTACCTGACTTCACCAAGGCTTTCGACACCATTCCCTACTCTTGTATTACAGAAAAACTCACCAGCCTGAACATAAACCCCTACGTCACGAGATGGGTTGCCAACTGGCTTACAGACAGAACTCACACGATAAGAATAGCAGGCTCCAGGCCCGACTCTAAACCAGTCACAAGTGGTGTCCCGCAAGGCACGGTCCTGAGACCCCTACTGTTCTGTATATACTTCTCAGAAGTACAGGCAAACACAGGAGGACTATGGCTAACCAAGTTCGCCGATGACTGCAGACTGGGAGCCATAATTGACTCTCCGGCTGACATGGACATCCTGCAAAAGGGCCTTACTGAGACAGACACCTGGTGTCAAAGTCATGGCCTCAAGCTAAATACCAAAAAATGCATAGTCATCCCATTTGGGAAAAACAAAACACCCACGAATTACCACATAGGTGGCATCCCCCTTAATACAGAAGAGGTAATAAGAGATCTGGGGACCCAGGTAGATAGTAATCTCTCCTTTGACAATCATATTGCCAAAGTAGTTAGGAAATCCTTCTATGTGGCCCATCTAATTACTAAAGGGTTCGCATCTAGAAATAAAGAGGTTATATCACTCATTAGACCCATCATAGAGTACAATGCCCCATTTGGGATGTACCACACAAGACACTTCCAATAGCTGGAAAGACCACAAACGTACCTCACCAAGAGGATTACTGGCCTCAAACATATGTCCTATGCAGCCCGACTGAAAAAAGTTTGGTTGTACTCAGTGGCATATCTCTTACTCAGATGTGATCTCTGCCTGACTTACAAAGCCATGTCCAATTCAGAATTGATGGACATGCTCCACCTAAAGAAATCCAAGTCACTGCGAGCCACATGCTCTAGTGAGCTAAACCTCGCCACAACAATAAATAGAACATGCTGGAGGGATAGATTCCTGTCACAGAGACTCCTCGTGCTTTGAAACAAAATTCCAAATTACATCAGGCAGAGCCCCTCACTAACACTCTTCAAGAGAAACCTTGACGTGTGGAAGGGTAACAGAAAATACACCCCTGGGATCACTTCATTGGCTCTGCTTGAAAGAGGATCAGTTAATTAATCAATGGGACCGCAAAAGCCGACACACTCTGACTAGGCTTATAAATGCCCTCGCGCATATAGCTAGTACCTACCTATGAACCTATTAACCTAAGTTTGTTCCTGGAGTGCAGATATAAATCATAATGTTTGAAGATTTTATGCATCAACAATCCGGTGACTACAAAAGCAAGGTGTCTGCAATGCAAATATTTTTAAAGCATCCATCTGTAATAGCAACTTTTCTGCCTCCTCTGGTTGAGATGCTTTTCATTGGTGGGTTGGCTAAAGGTCAGATACCTGCTCATTGACAAATACATGGTGCAGTTAGCAAATTATTTGGACAGTGCCTGACTTGCCACCATCAGTGTCCTCCTTAGCTGCAGCACAGAACACAAAAACTACAACTCTATAAGTACATATACCAAAGCAACAGCTCACAATATTATTGTTGTAGAAAACCATATTATGTCTGGGATGGGAGCGCACTGAAAGTCTAAGGATTGTTAACTGTCATCCTCAGAAAAGCAAAAGTTTAACTATGATTCCGGGAAATATATACTAACTTTGAAACTGTGGTATCTTAAGGTATTCATCCTTCTCTGAGATATGGTTATCTCAGAGTTATTACGTGTAAGTAGCGAGGTATAGCTTTTGAGTGGTAGGTGAATATCTAACAGCAAGGTTTGGTATATGCTGTTTTGAGGCAGAATCGCAGTTTAATTTTCAAAGTGTTGGGACTTGCAGTTGCAACTTCAGGTCTCGCATTTCTGATAAGGAATCTTCTGAATAAACCATGAAGCCAGAGGCAAACATCAGTTCTCTGGACAGATCTTTTCCAGATAGCAGATGTCCCTAGGGAGTGACATACTGTGGCTGTTAGGAGAAGTCCATTAGCAAAGGGAGAGCAGCTGGACTCTCAAATGTGTCTGTCTTCCTTTTGGTTATCATATGGCATATACAGTAATGATACCGACAAATGCTACTGGAGAAAGCCTGAAATAAGAAAGTAAAGCACAAAGTAAATATATACCAATCAGCAACGTTACTAAACAATATTGTAGTATGTAATAAATACTAATTTCTTCCTAATATAATAAAACAGAATAAATGAAATGTATAGCATACCTATGGTTAAGCCTTTATAGTTTAACCACACAACACACCCAGAAAATCATTTTTACTGTTGTAGAATAACTACACAAAAAAAGAGTCAACAAGCTCACAAAATGTGCAGGATCAGACACTGGAAAGAGGGTAATCATTGTGCAACAAACTACCCTATTCTTTAAACATCTATTATTTTGAGGGGACTCATACAACTCTACTATGTTCATCACCAGAATCCCTGCTGCAGGAATTCATTTTACACACACACACACACACACACACACACACACACACACATATATATATATATATATATATATATATATATATATATATATCTATGAGAGTAAAAAGCAGTGTGCACTTACTTTCCATCTAAGGGTAAAGGGTTGAAAGCATGTCAAGCAGGACATGTGATACTAATCTTGTTTGATCTTTTTGACCTCTTCACTGGACATTCAGTGAGTAGTGCTTAGAGGATAAGTCGATGAGTACCAAGTAGCAGCTTCACAAATACTTTGAAAAGAAATACTACTGAAAATGACTACTATGGCAGCTGCTGAACTAGCCATGTCTTAACCTTCCTAGGCAAAGCTTTGTTGGTTTTAGGCAATAATAAAAAGTAATGCAGTTAGCTAACCTATTATCTGTTTAGTGGAATGACTATGTTTGCCCTTCATCAGTGAAACAAACAGCTGCTCAGCTTTACTAATGGATTTGCTTCTCTCTGTACAGTACCTGAGTGACTTATATACATCCATGGAATGCAATATTCTTTCCCCTTTATCCTCTTCATTAGAAAAAGAGACAGGTAGCTGAACAGACTGATTCAAATAAATCATGGAATCTGGCTTTGACGCAAGGTTGGGATTTGTCATTAATAGCATCCTGTCCCTATGAAAAATCATGCATGAGTCTTCTAATATCAGTGCTTGTAGATCCTTCTGGCTGAAGTATCTGCTACTAAATAAAATGAATTTCTAAGAAGTGTATTTCAAGTCTGGAGTAATGGTGTGGGTCAAATAAAATGGCTCTGAGGGTAACCACTAGCTATTCACACATTCAAAAAAAAATTTCAGGAAGTAAAGAATTTATTAGTTTATTAATATTCATAGAGTAAATTATGCATCCTCTGCTAATTCATCCAGGAAGGTATTAGGGCAGTTTTATTATGCTGCATAGCCCCCCCCCCCCTCCTGGTGATGAAGTGGACTCTGTCTCATAGCAGAGGGACCATTTGCACCCCTTGGTATGGAGGCAAGACTGCTTCATTAAATATCTCCATGAGGGCAACTGTATCATCTGGGTCAGATCCACCCTGTGTTCATCAACCTTATACTAAACATTTAAAAAAAAAAACAGAATATGTTAGCAAATCTACTGGCCTTCTGTATAGTAATAGACTGGGCTTAGTGCACGCTGCTAATGTAGTACAAAACTCAGTGATCTTTATTCCTGCATAAAAACAGTACTTCTCTAAGCGCCATCCTCCCCAGTACAGAAGGCCGCAGACAGTACTTCTCTAAGCGCCATCCTCCCCAGTACAGAAGGCCGCAGACTCATATAGAAATATTTTCTGTGAAACAGAAATCTCTACTAAAAACATACCTAGTGTGAAAAACAGATCTAGTTGCTTTGATCTGCAAGACATGTCATTATAAGAAAATATTTAATACTTTAAAAAACAATTTAACAAGGAGTCAAAATGTATGCCCAGCTCTGTGGCACACAGGGATAAAACCCTGAGTGTGAACCAGATGACCCAAGATCAATTATCACCTCTCAAATCTGGAAGAGGTGGGGGGGAGGTGACCAAGAGACATGAGTTACTTTGGCTGGCTCAGCTTAGGGAAGGGTTGTGATGTCTCTTCTCCCTGTACTGACCTGATACTCCAGGGGGAGTGGCATAGATAACTCCCATAAGAACAGGCACCGGAGAGGGGTTACATGGGTGGGTCTGCCTCAGCTGGCATGGTTGCTCTTGTAGAGAAATGTAATGGATCAGATATGCCTTCATATCAGGGGCACAGGTGGTGTCTGCTAAGATACACAGTCCACATCACCACCGGGAAGGCAGGGGAGGGGGCTAGTCACCATAATTAAACTGCCCTAATGCCTTCCAGGATGATGGCTCTGTGACTGTCTCTCAGCCCACAGAGAAAACATGGCTTGGGAGCAGCTCTCACCCCATGAAAAAAAAATGGATCAATCAATCAATTGCAGGGAACTAATAATCATCAGGCAGCAGGGTGCCAAAATAAAACTTTTTTATTGTTATATGGTAAAGTGTATGTTTTCCATTCTACAGAGAAAATAAACTCACAAAATAGCCTTCAATCAATTACAAAACAGGAAGATATGATCCATTATCATTTAAAATGAAGGGGGCATATCAGACACACATATTTACTTATTTAGTTATTGCCATTTGTTTATCGGGAGAGTATGACTAGGCTTGCTGTCCTATTTTTAGCAGAGGTCGACTGAGAAAAGCTCCTTGAACATAGATTTACAATATCATTTTGCATTGATACAGCTTCTGAAAAAAATATTACAATAGCTAACATTGTGTTTGGTGTATTAAGTAAATTTTGTTTAATATTTAATAGTAAATATGTATATTGTTTTCAAGACATTAATAATTTTTAGATAAGTAATACACTGGACAGAGAAGAAAAGAGACATTATTAAGTGCATTATTTATGTGTTAACAGTTGAGTAGTATTGTTGTTTGGCATGAGTTGTAATTAGCCCTGAATTATATTTTCATAGAATAATATATATAACATATTTACACAGAATGATGTTAGAAGCAAGGGAGGGATGTTAGAAGAAAAAATGATGGGGGTGGGAAAAATAGTGAGACAGAAATGTAAGTAGGTAAATAATCAGATGCTGTTGGCCAGAAAGTCAGCTAGAAAGAGGAAAATAAAGCTTAGCCAAAGAGGAAAAAAGATGTTATTGGGGAGAACAGTGGGCTGGAGGGAAGAGACAGGAAAGTGCATGAGAAGGTTAGTCAAAATGGAGCATGAGCACAGCCAGAAGGATGTTGTGCTGTTTGAGCTTGATCTTAACCTGTGTGCCTTGTGGGTAAGGAGTTCCATTTTATAGTGACACTGGAAGAGCAGGGCACATTTCCTGCAGAGCTATAACATATAGCGGTAGAAAAATGGTCTTTGATATTAGATCTCAGGGGTGTTGTTGGAGGTTACTGTTTGAGGATGTTCAAAGTTCATAGGTTGATACTAGGCCATCTGCCCTAGGGCATTTATAAGCCTAGCCAGAGTGGGTTTGGCTTTCGCCACCCTTTTAGTTTAGTTGACTGTGCCTCCGTATAGTAGGTCACAGAAGATAGCGCTTTTGAGATTAGTTTACTGTGCCTCTGTCTAGTAGGGACACAGAAGAGATCCCAGGGGTAAACCTACGATCTCCCATCCACTCGTCAAGATTTCTCTTGAAGAGGGTCATTGAGGGACTCTGCCTAACATGGATTGGGATTTTGTTTCAGAGTGAGGGGAGCCTCTGGGATATGAATCTGTCCCTCCAGCATGTCCTATTTATTTCTGTGCTGAGGTTTAAGTCCCTGGAGCGTGTAGCTCTAAGGGATTTGGATTTCCTGAGATGGAGCATGTCCATTAATTCCGGGTTGGACATGGCTTTATACGTCAGGCACAGATCGCCTCTGAGTAGGCGGTAAGCAACTAAGTAGAGCTGGAGTTTCTTTAGCATAACTGCGTAGGGCATCTGTTTGAGTCCCTTGATCCTCTTGGTGAGGTACTTTTGGGGTCTTTCCAGTTGCTGCAGTTGTCAGGTAAGGTACACCTCAAATGGGGCATTATATTCAATTATAGGCCTGATGAGTGATGAGTAGAGGGGCACAATGACCTCTCTTGATCTAGATGTGAACCCTTTCGTGATAAGGTGGGCTATATAGAAGGTCTTTCTAACCACTTTGGCAACGTGATTGTCAAAGGAGAGATTGCTATCTACTTGGGTCCCCAAATCCCTAATTACTTCTTCCGTACTTAATGGATTAACACCTATGTGGTAATTTGTGGGCACTTTGTTTTTCCCAAAGAGGATGACTATGCACTTTTTGGCATTTAGCTTTAGGCCATGGCTCTGGCACCAGTTATCCATCTCTGTGAGACCCTTTTGGAGGATGCTTGTGGCAGTCGGCGAGTCGATTATGGCACCCAGTTTGCAGTCATCTGCGAACTTGGTCAGCCATAGTCCTCCCATGTTAGCCTGTACCTCAGAGAAATATATACCGAACAAGAGAGGTCCCAGGACTGAGCCTTGTGGGACGCCACTTGTAACTGGTTTAGAGTCTGACATGGCACCTGCAATTCTGACCATGTGGGTTCTATCCCTGAGCCAGTTTGCAACCCATCTTGTGACATAGGGGTTGATATTTAAGCTGGTGAGCTTATTTATGATGCCCGAGTGGGGTATTGTGTCGAAGGCTTTTGCGAGGTCCAGGTAGGCTGTGTGGACTACCTTCCCTTCATCTATGGCCTTGGTGACTGTTTCAAAGAAGTCAACCTGGTTTAAGAGGCAAGATCTGCCCTTAACAAAGCCGAATTGGGTAGGATCCAGTGTTTGGAGGTTCCCAATGTCTTTGTTTGTGAGTTTCATGATGATACGCTCCATAGCTTTGCATACCAGGCTAGTCAGGCTTATAGGGCGATAGTTTCCGGAGTCCGTTGTGGCACCACCTTTGTGGAGTGGGACCACTGTTGCTGTACACCATTCCTTGGGTACATATCCTGTAGTAAGGCTGAGATTGAACAGTGACTTTATGTGAGGGTGCATTTCTTCTTGGAGTTCATGTGAGACGCAGCCCGGGACACCGTCCGGTCCCATTGATGCTGTATTTTTTTGCTTTGGAGAGGGCAGCTCTCACTTGTGCATCTGTGATGTCAGGGAGGCTACACTCTGTTGGAATAGACATTTGCTCTTTTGGGGAGGAAGGGGAGGAGAAGTTTGCACTGAACCTGTCTGCCAGGATGTTGGCAATGTCTGTGGGTTCAGTGTATTTTTTGTCATTTTGAACTAACTCAGAGCATATCTGGGAGTTGCTACCCAGGTTCCTGACATAACTAAAGAAGGTCTTGTGATTATATTTAGCATCTTGTGCAATTTTTCTTTCAAAGCAGGCCTTAGATGATTTTATGAGGGATCGTAGTTTCTTGCTAGTACTGATCAGAGATGCTTTCCCTTTTTGGGATTTTGCTCTATCATGTAGTAGCTTCCTCCTTCTGTTGTATAGCTTATTTATGGCTGGGGTCCACCAGACAGGTCTCCTGCCTTTGGAGGAATGAGTCTTGGTTTTATTTGGGATAGCATGATCCATGCATTCCTGTAGGTGTCCATAGAAAGTGTTTGTAAAGGATTCTGTGGTTTGGGCCATATTTTCCACTGGCCCGGGGGCTTTGAAGGATTCCACCTCAGTTTTTGAGAAGTGTGAAGTTTGCTTTTGAGAAGTTCTTCACCATGGTTTCCTTGACTGGGGGTGGGATGGGATATGGATGTCCAGTGAGATTAATTTATGGTCAGATCTTACCAATGAGGGGTATACCTCTGGTATGGAACATAGAGTCCCCATGTTGGTGATGATCAGGTCCAATATGTTTTCCCCTCTTGTGGGAGTGGTGACCAGTTGTTCCATAGCATTTGAGTTTATACATTCTAGGAACCATTGGGTGAGGGTGTTGGGGCTTGAGTAGTGCTCCCAGTCTATGTTTGGGTAGTTGAAGTCACCCAATATAATGGTGTTTGGAGAGACCTTCATATTCTTCAGTGTTCTCAGGAAAGCCGAGTGGGGTTCCTGAGTTTGGGAGGGTGGTCTGTAGCAGGCTACAAACTGAAAGGCAGTTTTGCCCACTGTTAGTTGCACATGGATGGTCTCCGACGCTTCATGCAGTGCCACTAACCTGGAGGTGTGGGTATTTTTGATGAATATGGATACTCCCCCTCCTTTTGTGGTTCGGTCTGAGTTTTGGGGCAGAAAAGCATGGTATGAGGTATAACCTGGTAGTGCTGGGGTGCTCTCGGGAGCCTTGAACCAGGTTTCTGTTACTGCACAGATATTGATATTCTCCATACTGAGGAGAGCCTTGAGTGCGTGCATCTTGAGGTTTAGACTTCTGGCGTTGAGCAGCATTACCCTTAGTTTCTTTTTCTTTGTGTTGTCTATGGAGGTGGGTTTGTCTTTTGAGCCTTGCCTAAAAAAGGCACTATGGGGGTGGCAAGAGCCTTAGCCAGTATTCGAAAGCCCAGGGGTGACAGGTGCAAGCCGTCCATAGCGAAGCAACGTGGCTTGTTGAGCATGTCATCCCAGGCTGACAGACACTGGATCCCCTTTGAATGACACCAATACTTTAGCCAATTGTTAAAATTTATCATTTTGTCTTTATACTGTGGCATCATTCTTGGTGAGGGTAAGATGCTACTCAAGGTCAGGGTCATACCGGCCTGGGCTACATGATCAGAGAGCTCCTCTATGTCTCTTTTCATGTAGTCCAGGGAGGTACCTCTAAGGTCATTCACCCCAGCATGGACAATGAAGGAGTCATATTTGTACTTGCTTTGGAGTGACCTTAGTGCTTGTGTTATGTGGTAGATTCTGGCACCCGACAGGCAGCTTACAGTGACCTTCTCCTTGTTCAGCCTGGTGAGTGGGACGTCAGTGTGTCTGACAATAGAGTCACCTATTACAAGTGTGTTAGGTGTGTTGTTTAGCCTTAAGGGCTGTGACTGTGTGGCACACTGACATTGTGAACTATGTGATACGTGGGTATTGTTGTGGGGTAGCGGTTGCTTGGATGTCTGCTTTGGAGGTCTCTGCTGCTTGGGCAGATTTTTATTTAGAGCCTCTGAGTATGTTTTTGTGTGTTTATGTGTTTGGTTTTCTGTTGCGATAGGTCTATGTGAGACTGGATTTGTGGTGTGTGTGGTTACCTTCTCCTCCTGTCTGACTGCGCCAGTATTGGGTTGAGAGAGCTCAGCCCCCAGTTTGGCTATATAGTTGCATCTCTCACATATATTTCAGCTTGTTGGGAGGAGGAGAGGGTGGTCTGTGTACATAAGGCAGTTGTAACATTGCCTCAAGACTCCCAGATTCACCAGCTGGACTGGAGAGTAAACCCGAAACTGACTTTTGGACATGCCAGAATAGTATAAGGAACTACTTTTTGACTGATCAAAAAGGACCAATAGGGAGCCAAGTACTTAAAGGGAGTATAAGAGGGTGTAGTGCTTTAATTTATTAGTGCTTACTTATAAGATTACTTATATGAGCAACTGCAGGGCTTTAGAATGAACATTTTTTAGAATGAAAAGTTTTGTAGAGGTGCACAGGCATGGCATTTGTGACTTATGTTTACATGCAATACATAGTTTGGAATAGGTAAGGTGGTTGGGTAGTTCTAGCCACTGTGTTTTCTTTAGTGCAGTACAATGATGTGTACATTGGGGTGAGTTTGATGCACATTTGGCTACCTTGTTATAGAATGTTTCTACTTTATTTTGTAGTGTAGACTGAAGTTTGGTTAGTATAGGTGACGCATACAGTACAGAAGGGAGAATGGAGGAAACAGCAAAAGATCTTCCTGAGGAGTTAGTAAGGAATGTTGTGTTGTGGTAAAGAAATCCTATATTTTGATTTTTTTTTTGATAGAGTAGGAAATGTGCAAGTCAAATTTTAAATTATTGCCTATAATGACATTGTAATAGTTTAGCACTGGATAAAGCTTCAATTACAGTGTTATTTGCAGAAGTGATGCTGAAGGATTGTTTGAATGACTTCAAGGGTTTGGGCCTTAACAGCATTAATTTTTTTGACATTTAGGAGTAGTTGGTGGTCACTTATCCATGGTTCAACTGATGAGACAGAATCTTGAGTTATTGTTGGAAATGTGTGAGGTTTGGGACAAAACATACTGTTAAAAAGACAGCCGTGAAATCAATAAATGGCTGTGTGTGATAGAGAAGGATTTGATGTGATACAGTGTCAAAAGCTTTAGACATGTCAAGAAACAGGGAGGACACTAGGTTTCTTTCATTTTGTATTGAATTTATGGTTTCCATGAAACTGGGCAGGACAGTAGTTGTGTTATATTGGTATGGGTGGAAACCATGTTATATGAGGGAGAGAAAATCGTTGTTGCTGATATAGATTAGTGGAGGAATATATACATTTATCAAGTACTTTTGTTAGTGGTGAAATAATTACAATTGGTCAGTAGTTGGACAGGTTGGTATTATTTTCTACTTTGTGTAGTAGAATTACGTGAGAATTTTTTTCCAGATTGATGGGATGCAGCACTTAGTGATGCACCTATTTATTAATATGAAAACTGGATATGCTATGGCAACAACTGCTACTTTCAGATTTTCAAGAGGTAACATGTCAGCAGTGTCAGCTGAATTTTTTAGTACGTGGAGAAGTTTTGTTTCATAGTAGAAATGGGTAGTGGTTGCAAGGAGAAGGAAGGGGGGTTGGTGGAGGTACTTACTGTAAGGGAAGAGGGTGGTTTTCTTTTGAAAATAGACATGACAGATTGAGTGAAGTGGTTGTTGAAGTGGGTGGTTGTAGAGTTAGTGTTGTTGACAGTGGCTGGGAAGGGGGTGGAGATTTGACCAGGGTATAGTCTATTAAGGACTGACCAGAATTGTTTGGGATTATGCTGGTGGTTGCTCTACAGATATTGAAAGTAATTGGCTTTGTCAGATTTGACTTTTTTGTTTACTGTAACTTCTAAGATGCCTCCAATTTTGCCACTTTCATTGCATTTTGTTTGTGAGACATACTATCCAGGCTTTGTCTCTGTTTTTCATGAGTAGTATGGTATCTTTAGAGAGCTAGGGGGCAGGGTTGTTTTTCCCACTTTTGTTCCTAACAGGAGCTAGTTCACATTGTCAAAAAAGTAAATAAGAAATATTATGTTGCAAAATGAAAAGAGCAGCAACAGAAATTGTAGTGTTGCCAGCATCTAGTGTAGACTATAACAGCGTACCATCAAGCAAATACTGGGTGCCACTATTTATTAATTATGCAGAGATGTAGAATTCAACTAAGGAGAACTGGTTCAAAGGATTACTTCTATCTGTAGCAAGAGATGCAGTGTATGAAATATGTGAGTGCCTCTCTGGAGAGGAGGTCAGTTTTTGTAACACTGCAAACCAAGTAGACATTAAACCTAAACACAGAAAGTACTACACAAGATGGAGGCAGCTTACTAAAACATGCTGATTTCAGGAAAAAAAGGATACCGCTCTGCTCTTCAAGAAGGAATAAATGCAAATAAAAGTCTCAGTAAGAGATCATAGTTGATAACTTTGCCACAGCTTTAGACATATCAGATGCACAAGCCAAACAAATAAAGATGTGTAAGCCAGACATAATAGAAAAAAGTTGTAACAATAAATCAGCATATAACACAAATAAATATGTAACAAATGAAAAGCAGGCAAAGAACACATACAAATATATTTAGAGCAAAGATAAGCTATAGTGAAAAACACAGATGCTAGGGGAAGCATTTATATACAGGACCAAGCCATGAATGTTTGAAAATGCATGCAAAGTGTAAAAGGCCAATTAATTTTTCAAAGTTTTGCAAGACAAATAATTACCTCTACAAAGACAATATAACTAGCATGACAGAAATGCAGATGCCCACTGAGACAGAAATGTTTCACATGCACATGAAGAGCTGTCCTATAAGACACAATAAATTTAACATATTAGGAAAAATTAAAATGGTCTGCATATTACAAGTGAGGATGACAGTAAAAGCAAGGCAGAAATAAGGGGAAAAAAACATAAAATGAAGAAGTCAAAAGTATAATTGACTAGAAGTTCAGTAAATACACTGTCAGAGGAGGATTATGCAACTCTGAAGTTACAGCCGATGTGTGATATCAGTAATGGTTTTCCTTTCAGCTCCTTGACATAACTACCAATAAAGGGATGCTTCACATCATACATAACAGTCAATGACAAATGATCATAGCAATGTTTGGTGTATTAGAAGGCAAAGTTTTAAACCTTTGGAGCAATACCACATATATGATCAAGAATCATACAAAATCCTATGTATAAAATGAGAAGATGTCACACAAGTTGCATATTTTACTAAAAAACACAATCAACTGTTTGCTGGGATCAGTGAGCCAAAAGGATATTACATTAAACTGTACATAAACTAAGAAGTCACACCAGCAACACAACCACATACATGAATACCATTTAATTTAATGAAAGAAAATAGAAACAAACTGAAAAAAAAATCTTAAATTCGATATAATAGAAAAACTTGGAGGATCAATGACATGGGTTTCATGCCTAGTATTCCAACTGAAAAATTTCATCAAAAGGATTTTGTTGAAATGAAGGCAGCTTACAAGTCCATAATGAAAGAAAGACACTGTAAATTTGTTGTAAAAGAGATCTTAAGAAAATATATTGATGCCAAAATATTCTTAAAACCAGATTTAAAGGTCTGGACACTGTCAATTTGAACTTCACTTAAAAAAAATCACATAAGTATCAGCCTTCCCTACTTACATTAGGCTGATGAAGTACAATAACTCAACTTTGGTGCTAACTTGGCTGCAGCAATTGTTTGACACATAATATAACAAATGATCCAAGGTATCAGGTATACAAAAAAAGCTTAAGTGCTGATATCCTTGTAATTTGAAAAACAAAAAGTATTGATATGGGTTTTCAAACAAATTGAAGCAATGTGGTCTTATATCAAATAAAAAAATGCAAGTTTGCTCTGGCAAAATAAATATCAAATAAAAAAATGCAAGTTGGCTCTGGCAAAATAAATTTTTGCATGTTCCTCTTCCCAGAAAAAAAGAGATGTCATTTGAGTCAAAAGAGGTAAATGTGGTCCAGGAGATGACAGCACCAATTACATCAAAATAATTCCGAAGTTTTCTTTTACTGGAGAATTACAGTGCCATTTATCCAACATTACAGCACAATTACAAATCAATATTCATTGAGAAAATTATTTCATTTGCTTATAAAAAATGAGGTAATAAATTGCAATGACTCACTTTTGATCCATTAAAAGCAGCTAGACTATTAGTTGATGTCAACATGGCTGGGAAAAGAGCCATACTTACTCAGTTGTAAACAGGTCAGACAACACAGCATATAAAGGCATTATCAGAAACAGAGAAAAGATACAAAAATGTATAATATACTAACTTGAACAGCATTTGTTCTATTTCTCATTTGAACACTGATCCATCTAACCCGTTTTAAGTTTCAGCCTGGGACAGCAAAAAAAAAAAAATCTAAAACATTATTCAGTTTTTGTAGTAATAATTACACACAGCTGCAAATATAAATATACCAGCATTACAATTTACAATTTGGGCACATATAATAAAAAAGAAGTGAATGGAAGTCATATAATAATGTAAAACCCTGACATGTTTAGAAAATGACAACATTTTGAGAGAGTATTTATAATATGTACAATTGCTGAAAGAAGATGAAGAGTTGGGAACAGAGAGACCGAGAGATTAGGATCTGCAAGATTATATAAAAGGAAAGAAGTAAAGTGGAGAAATAAGAGTACCATGTTTGGAGTTCACCAGCCTTCAGTTGGTTTAGATTGTGGGTTCCATGCAGAGTATGGTGTCATTACAGGAAAATAGTGTGCCATTCTCCTTAACTTGATGCTTTTACTTGCAAAACATTTACAAGCAGTTTTGTTGAACAGAAATCTTTGAAATAACTGTGGAATTTGAGGAAGGAGGGTACTGATTTCTGACCAAATGGTAGTGATTCTGATCTTCAGAGGGTCAGAGTAAAAAAAAAAGTGGCTTGTGCAAGTGGAAGTCAGCTGGGAGCTCAGGTTGTGGAGCAATGCATTTTCCTAATCTACTGAAAAAAACATGGAAATTCTAAGGGCCAGTAATGTGTAGATAAGGGATAACTGCAGCAAGGCTAGCTACCCAATGATGTGAAGAATGGCTGTAAATGTCACTGTTAAAGTGACAGCCTGATCTCATGTGTAAAACTGGGAAAAAACTTTGGGGATGGATGGATGCTACCAGTAATGAGCATCTCCTGTACTAGTAGCCATGTTACCTAATATGGTACAGTAATGGTCTCTTTGGAGCAAGGGGTTAAAACTATAGAGGCTACTAGTGATTATATGCAGAGATTAACTTTTTTCTTTGACAAAATTGTTGCAATTACTAGATCTTATTCAAGATAGGTGAGGACTCCTTTAATTATGCCCATTCTTCATGCATGAGAGAGGAAGTGAGAAATCATTTTTGCCCAAAATAGAAGTTTTCTAAATTTAGATTTGGTCAAGTAGACATGGCACTGGAAGTTTTTAAGGTGAGTCAATTATACTCCCAGATATTTGTAGAGTGGGGTTGTATCTGTAGGTCCTTAGTTGATACACACTATTGACCATTTCTGAGGAACTAGAGGAAGCTTTTGTTTTGTTTTGAAAATCACACTTTTGGTTTTCTTTGTGATTAGAATAAGTTTCTAGCAGCTAACTGGATATTTTGAAAGATCTTCCTCTAGTTTTGTCAGTATGCATATTAGTTGAGTAAAACAAAAAAACTTTTCCATCTACTAAAATACACATTTATATGAGTTGATGAATACAATATAATATAACCTTCAGAAATCATATGACAAAGTAAAAGTTAAAATTAACTATGAATTTTTGAATGATGAAATATTCTAACTAGCTAAACCCTCTAAATGAACTACATGCGCTATTTACATTACGTTATTTCAGACTACATGCGCGATGTGATAATTACACCTGTAATGAAATTACAAATCATAAGTATTGCTAGTATAATCCTTTCAAATTAAGGTTTATCTAATAATGATGAAAGATAAAGCAAATGTTAATATTATTTGATTGATTTATTTCTTAGTTTTAACATATGTATTTCTTTTTTACATAGAGCTCTGATCAAGTTTACAAAATCTATATATTCTGGTACACAAAGTTTCATCCAAATTGATATTTTCCTTTCTATAGCCAAAACACACTACATAAGAGGAGAGTGATAATTTTAACTCATGTTGGAACTGGTACACTTTAGAAAAATAAAACATTTTGCAAGAATACATTTATCTTTCCATAGTGCATCACAAAATGATTAAATTTTCCCCCAACAGTCATTTAATAAAGTGCAATCAGAAAAATAAACTAGAATTCTACTCTTCCTTCAAGGTCTCCTTATATCTCCAAAATATATTTCTGTTACATTTTTTATAATTTTGTTAATATTTTTGATGCATACAAATTTCTGGGTGTAAACCTCCAAGTACAGATTTCCCAGAAAGTGAGAATATGTTGAATTTACTGAATTTAAATTATTTATTGAATTTTAAATGCCTTTTGTCTTAAACTGAGTACTAGCTATTTTTATCTTCTTTGAAACAGCAATAATCATTTTATAGAATCTTGTGATCTGATACATGTTTGAAAGTATTGCTGTATTTGTTCCCCAAAAAATGTTATATTAATTATGCATTTTAATCATTTGAGGAAGATTTTAGGTCATTGTCATTAAAACATATAGCTTATTATAATGAAATCTATTCAAATCTGAACATTTAAACTTTCTGAATCTCCCAGGCTGTATTAATTTACTATAGTCTCATTTTTTTTCAATCTATATAAACTAAACAATTGTATCAAACTGTAATTCTTTTCTTTCCAAGTTAACACACACAGCACAAAAAGGTGCTTAGGATGTAATGTTTTGTTGTTGATAAATCTAAACCGACTCTCAAATACTTTAAAAATTTATTAAGGGAATTTATAAATGATCAACTGGTGTGGCTAAACTGGTGAGGGTTTCAAATATGTCATCAGCAAATAATAGAATTTTAGACTCATACTTGTCATTTATTTCAAAGCCCATTATATTGGCATTTCATCTAAATGGTTGACCAGGTTTTCTCTAGAAAATATAAATAAAAAAAATGCTGACAGTGGGCAGCCCTATCTAGTACTTTTTTAAATGTCTATAGCTTTAGACAAAAACATTCCAGTTTTAATGTGCATCTTGATATCTGCATATAGAGCCTTTAATATGCTAATACACGCATTTGGGAAGTATATATATATATATATATATATATATATATATATATATATATATATATATATACACACACACACACACACACACACACACACACACACACACACACACACCCTCACACACACACACACACACACACACACACACCCTCACACACACACACACACACACACACACATATATTTTATATATATATATATATATATATATATATATATATATATATAGGTCTACTTCTATATCCCAGAAAGCCATAATACCAGAGACCGGAAGATCGAGATGAAAAGGACAAAACTCAAAACTCAAAATCACACATCGCATAAGTATTCCCAGGACAAGTAAAAACTTGTCCACAGGGGGAATTATGCCTTTTCTCCACTGTAGTGTTCATAATCCGGAGTTGGTATATATTGTCTTGTGTCTGCCTATAAACAATAAATCAAGTCTAATACTAATTTACTAATGAAGCTGTCATTTTAATCTTTATACATATATTGAGATCAAAATGTAAACTTCATTTAGCATTGCAATTTTTTATAGGATAAATGGTCAACTGGATTCACATATTGTATAAGTACGGGAGATTGTTAACATCACCAAGAAACTGGAGTTTGTTTATTATTTTGTATATACTTAAAAACACTGCTTAGCACTTATACTGGTTTGTATGGTAACAATTTCTTAATTTCTGGAATTAGGCTAACAATACTTGGTGTTTTATTTTCATTTAATCTCTTTATTCTATTAGCTATGTATTTTATAGCATTTTATAACATATTTCTATTTTCTTCCAATAGTCTATTTTTGTTTTATGTTTAAGGAAATGTTTTTATATTTGTCATTAATACCCTTTTTTAAATTTTGCTCCTTGTAATAATTCTTGAATTGATTTAGTATGTCTTCTATGACATATCCAATGCCAATCAGTTAATCGTTGAGCTTTTAATATATTGGATTTGGTTTAATTTGGATAACATTTTGGGTCTGTGTGCCAGTTCGAGCAATCTCTTAGAAGTTACAATGCATAAGTACAGCCTAATACTCTCCAATGCTCTTTTAACCTTGTGATTTACTAGTTGTTGATTTTTAACAGCATTAACCATAACCATGAAAATGTTGATCCTTGTTCATCTTTCCATTGGCAATATTAATCCTTTGCTGAATATTCTGAAGTTTAGTGACATATTCCTTAATTTTTGCTCTAGTATAAGTTAGTAGTCTCCAACAATAATTGTGGCACTAAGGATAAACGATTCACTTAACACCAAAGAGTATGTCCAAAAAACCATAAAAGTGAATCAAGCAATGAGGCGGTATAAAAAACTTTTGTTAAAATTACCACATAAGCGCTTTCACAGTTGAGACACTTCTTCATCAGATGTTCAAAGGTTTTAACTCATACATATGCTTTAAATAATACAAAGCATTAGATCAATAACCAATCAGAAAAATTCCCTTTAAATACATTATTCTTGCCATTGGCATTTAAAGCAATAGCACAAGGTATTCTATATATATATATATATATATATATATATATATATATATATATATATATATATATATTGTGTCAAGTCATATAATCTTATTTATACAAAAGTCTATCTTTCAAGAGGGGTTGAGTGGCACCTTATCATCAAGGTCAAAACCGGCATCAGCCTGCAGTCTGATTATCCATTTTGCTTCAGAGACCTCAGTTTTATTCTCTATACCCCCTCTATAACCAGCTGTTACTCTTTCCATAACTAAAAACTTGAATGTATGTGTATGCCAGAGATGTGTATCTGCTTGGCTAGTGCATTATTAAGATATCCTTTCTTTATATCATATATATGCTCTCTTATTCTATCTCTGAAATGTGTGTTGGTCTTGCCTACATAAAACATTCTGCAAGAGCAGACTGCTAAATAAAGCACATCAGATGTGTCACAACTAGCTGCTGTATTAAATTTAAAAATTGTATTAAAACATGGATGTATAAACTCTCCAGTGGAATCAATATACGTATGAAAGCTGCATTTCCTGCAAGGAACTGTAACCCCCCTCTATTGATCAGTGTTCAAATCTTTAGGATAGCAAGCATACATTTCAAATTTCTCTTGTTCTTAAAAGAGAATTTAGGTTTGTCTCCTACAATATTCTTAATGGTTAAGTCACTAGTTAGCATAGGCCAGTTTTTCATCACAACATCTGTTATAATGTTAGTGTTATTCCCAAAAAACAGAGGCATGTGTATCGTATCACAGGTGGGCTTAACAGAAATGTTTATGGGTTTATGGGTGGCACCTCTTGGGAGAAGTATGGTCTTGCTGTAGTATGTCTGTGAACATTAATATCTGAAAGTGACCCTTCTATATCTTGGTTCTTATAACCCCTTTCCCTCAATCTAACTTTTAAGTCATTTAAATCAACCTCAAATTTTTGATCATCAGGATTAAGCCTCAACATCCTGAACACTTGCCCTTTCACTATGTTCTTGAAGATGTTATTGGGATGCATACTGGTCCTATACAATAAATTGTTTGTATACATCCTTTCCTATAAATTGTAGTGCACACTGTGTTATCAGCTTACATGTAAACTTTTACACCAAGAAAATCTATTACACTCCATGAGGTATTCATATCAAACCTCAGGAAGGATGTACTTCCATTTAGGTGGTCAAAAAATAAAGATAACTCACGTTCAGAACCATCCCATAATAGAAACAAGTCATCTACGAACAAATCTAAAAACATAACTTGTTTACATCTACAGGTCCCTAAAAATGTATCATTTTCCCATTTAGCCATCACTAAATTTGCATAACTATTCACTGTGAACATACCCATCGCAACACCTTCCTTTTGCAAAAATAATTCCTGAGCAAATAAAAACACATTGTTTTCAAGTACTAGTTCCATCAACAGACATGCTAGATCCATAGAACTGTGAGTTAAAGTTCCTTGCTCTACTAAATAACATCTCAGCATAACAATACCCTTCATATTAGGTATCGTAATGAACAGCGACTGTATGTCAAGTGTGACGAATAACAAATCTCTATCATCCAGAGGTATCTCATCGTATGAATTTATATAAATCATTTAAGAACTGTTTCATGTCCCATAGAATATATTCATTCTTGTCTACTATCGGTCTTAACATTTTCTCTATATAGACAGAGGTTCAGTGCACCATCCCTGGCCTGAAACTGTAGGCCTGAATGGTGGACATAATGAATCTTTGTGCATTTTCGAAAGCCCATGAATCATCGGAATGAAGGGATCATCTACCAAAAAATACCTGAACATATCATAATCAATACATCTGCAAAGTAAATATTAATATAATGCATTATAAATCATAGATGAGATAACATTTATATACGATTCAGGTACCTTTTCATTTACCTTATCGTCACTTAACATATTTTTCATAGAATCAAAATAATACTCGTGGTCCATAATAACAACTGGACCACCCTCATTAGCAGCTTTAATAACAATGGCTGGATCACTCTTAAGATGCTGCAGACCCTCCCATTCACTGCTATTTAAATTCACATTTCTTGTTCTTTTGATTCATTACAGTATGCAACTCAGATTTGCATATCTTACTAAAAGTCTCTAAAATCGCGTGACTGATAGGAATGAAAGTGCTAGGTTTTCTAAAGTTACTTGCTGAATTAATATTGCCAAATAGTAACTTTAAACCAACAGTCTTGGCAAACATTTTTAAGTCCACAATGGCTTCAGTCAGCCCTACTGCTTTGTGAGGCTACAAATGACAAGCCTTTATTTAATAAAGAACACTCACTGTGATTAAGTGGCTATGATGAAATGTTCCATACTAATGCGTTGTTAAATCTTGCCACATCTTCTTTATAGTCCATGGCTCTTTCTGCTCTTGTTGAATCTTCCTTTTCATACTCCCCTGGTTTATCGTAGGATCTCTTGGAGTTTAAGAAAGCTGATTTGCATCTTTACTGAGACTTATAGGAAAAACCTGGTAATTCAAGTCATCTTTAGATGCACGTGCTACACTGGCATCAGCACTGGATGATGTGCTAGTCGCTCTGACAGCTTCTCTGCTCTCATTGTATTATACTATAGTGACCTCTATCGCTGGAGGTGCATTATCTTTCCTTTTGGCTCTACTGTTTCTTTAGTAAAGCAGGAACTTTAACTCACAGTTCTATAGATCTAGTATGTTCTTCTTTCAGCTTTTCCTGGTTAGGGGTCTCCACAGCGGAACTCCGGTCCGCTAATGATTGGCTGTAGATTTTTACGGTGCCGAGGTGCCAGCTGGATGCCCAACCTTTAACAAAGGCACCCCCATTTATGCATTTCTTTTGAATGCAACTCAACCTCGGGGGGAGGACATGCAGACTCCACAAAGAAGGCGCTCCAGCCGAGAATCGAACCAGAGAACGTCTTGCTGTGAGGCGACAATGCTACCGCTGCCCCACCGTGGCTTATTTTATATATATATATATATATATATATATATATATATATATATATATATATATATATATACACACACACACACACACACACACACACACACACACACAGAATACCTTGTGCTATTACTTTAAATGCCAATTGAGAGAATAATGTATTCAGAAGGAATTTTTCTGATTGGTTGTTGGTCTAATACTTTGCATTATTTAAAGCATATGTATGAGTTAAAACCTTTGAACATCTGATGGTGCAGTGTCTCAACTGTAAAAGCGCTTATGTGGTAATTTTAATCAAAGTTTTTCATACCACCTCACTGCTTGATTGTATTATGTAGTTACATGTATTTTTGTGTCTCTAATTTGTACTGTTTGTTGGTAGAAACGGGATAAGTTATAGGCAGACACAATCTGTCTCCTGCATCCCACAGAATTACTACTTGACTTTGACTGTGAGAGATGAGGAGCACAAGCTGTTCATGTTTGATGCAAGTGTGATGTGCGTGACTGGTGTGGTGATTCAGAAAAACAATTTTATAAAGTATATCCCTTTTTCCAAGTATAGATTCATTTCATTTGCTAGCATTTCTAATTTCTGAGAATTCTGTGATTATTGATTTAGTTGTTTTGTTTAAAGTTTTTTACTCTAATTTTTTTTGTCATTGACAATAGAGTCATTAAAATAGTATGCCATTAATTATTTACTAAAGTGTAAGTAGCTGATCTGATGTATTAAGTGCAGTGCATATAAAAAAGTAACACACAATAACATCGAACTTGTGTTAAACGTTGGATGATTTGCTTTCTATTATTCATATTGAATTTAGACGTAGTGGATGACTGTACTGAGCTGGTGAGAAAAGTATATGGCAAAATGTAACTAGAAGACATATAAGAATCAAGTGCCTCTACTACAAAAGATCACTCAACCTGTATTAAATTTGATAGTCAATTACACCTTTGAACTTCATGGTACAAATATACAGCAATCACAAGGATTCAAGGCATGTAAGAGGAAACAACAAAGAAAGAAATGAAATCATGACAACGAAGAAGAAAATGAAATTGAATAATGTATATAATAGTATGCAAAAATACTAAACAAAAGGATACTACTTTGATATGTAATACCCAGATTATAGTGAATATTAACAGTGTTCAATCACAAGCACTCATGCTACAGAAAATGTCATTGTTTTAGCATGGAAGGCAGAAAAAAGAGTCAGGCTAAAAGAAAGAAATCTAAAATGAACTTGGAATGATTAAAAGACATTACTGTAATGAGAATGAAGACAACAAATAAGGTTGACAACATGGCTCGTTGTGGAAGTGCAAAGACAACTAAATGAGAACTGCAATTATGTAAATGTTGAAAACAGGGACATTAATATGACTAATGCAAACAAGGAGTATTTTTTGAAACAACTGAAAGAGCAGACATTACTGAATTACAGGTGGGAAATTCTTCGGATGAGGTTGCGAATGATCTTAGTAACTGGAAATTGAAGCAAAAACACAACTGACTTATGAAACTGGGAATGCAGCAGAAGTAGTGATTTTATTTTGTTTAATATAAAACTTCATAAATACCACTTCATGTTTTCAGTATTTGAAAATACAGCAACACATAAAAGATCTATTTCTGCTGTTCAACATGAAAGTGCTTACTTCTGCTGTGTTAATAGCTTCCTTGATGTAAGAAGGCCCAGTTTGTGGTGTGTTTTTTATGTTGTGTTGGAGATGTAAATCAAATTTGAGATGCTCACAGGGTCATAGGTTCATAGATGTGTACTAGGCTAATGGCCCTGGGGCCTTTACAAGCCTAGCCATAGGATTACCAACCTTAGTTCCCAGTGTCTCTGTTGAGTAGAGCCATAGGTTGTATCCCCAGGGTGAAGTTTCTATTTCCCATCCACTCATCAAGATTTCTCTTGAAGAGGGTCGGCGAGGTGCTCTACTTGACATGTATGGGAAGTCTAGTCCATAACATGGGCAGTCTCTGGGTTATGAACCTGTCCCTCCAGTATGTTCTGTTGATTGTGGTAATGAGGTTGAGGTCTCTGGAGCATGTGGTGTGGAGGGATTGGGATTTCTTTAGATGTGGCATTTCTAACAGAGCTGGGTCAAACATGGCTTTGAAAGTCAAGCAGAGGTCTCCTCTAAGTAAGAGATATGAGACAGAGAATAGTTGGAGTTTTTTGAGTCTGTCCATACAGGACAAGTGTTTAAGACTTAGGATCCTCTTTGTGAGTTACTTTTGTGGCCTCTCCAGTTATTGCAGGTGTCTAGTGAGGTACATGCCAAATGGGGCATTGTACTCAATGATTGGCCTAATGAGGGAAGAATAGAGGGAGACAATGACTCTTTCTTCCTGGATGCAAAACCATTAGTACTGAGATGTGCCACATAGAAGGACTTTCTGACCACAGTGGCAATGTGGTGATAAAAAGAGAGGTTGCTGTCAACCTGTGTTCCCAGATCTCTTATAATGCCTTCTGTGTTCAGTTGACTACCATCAATGTGGTAATTCATGGGAACCAGGTTTTTCCCATAGGAGATGTCGACACATTTTTTGGCATTGAGCTTAAGGCCATGGTTCTGACAGCAGTCTTTGGTATCAGTGAGTCTATTCTGTAGGATGTCAACATCACCTGGGGAGTTAATAGTTCCCAACTTACAATCATCTGCGAACTTTGTCAGCCAGAGTTCCTTCATGTTGGCCTGGACTTCAGAGAAGTAGATACCAAACAGGAGAGGACCCATAATCAAACCCTGTGGGACTCCACTCATGACTAGTGGGCAGTCTGACTTGGAGTCAGCTACTTTCACTTTCACACTGTGGGTTCCATCTGTGAGCCAGTTTGCAACCAACTTGGTGATATAGAGGTTGATGCCTAGCTTAGTGATTTTTCTATGATTCCTGAGTGGGAAATGGTATCAAAGGCCTTGGCCAGATCAAGGCAGGCTGTATGAACCACAATGTCTTCATCCACAGCTCTGGTGACTGACAGAAAGAAGTTGACCAAGTTGAGCAAGCATGATCTACCCTTCACAAAAACCAAACTATGTGGGATCCAGAGTTTGGAGATTCCCTATATCCATGTTTATTAGGTCCATGATGATGCGTTCCCTAGCTTTGCATATCAAACTCATCAGGCTAATGGAGCGATAGTTCCCAGGGTCTGTAGTCACTCCTCCTTTATGGAGAGGGATGAATGTAGCAGTGTGCTATTCGGTAGGGCCAAAGCCTGAGGTGAGGCTGTGACTGAATAGGGAACACAGTTGAGGTGCCAGTTCACTCTGTAGTTCATGTAGAACACAGCCAGGGATAGTGTCAGGTCCACTAGAAGCTGTATTCTTGGTCTTGGACAGTGCTGTTTTAACCTGTGCAGCAGTAATACCGGGTGCCTGGCAATCTACTGGTATTGTGACTGGTCCTTTGGGGAGGGAGGGGTAAAGCTGGCACTGAATCTGTCAGCCAGTATATTGGCAATATCTGTTGGCTCTTTATAGGAGGTACCATTATGCAGTAGCTCAGAGCACATCTGGGTATTGCCGTGGAGATTCTTTACATAACTATAGAAGGCCTTGTGGTTGTCTTTACTATGTGCTGTAATTCTGTTTTCATAGCTAGCTTTAGAGGATTTGATGAGGGATCTCAACTTTTTGTTGAGGCTGATAAGGGAGTTTTTCCAGTCTTGGGACTACACCTTATTCTGCATCAGTTTCCTCCTTCTGTTGTAGAGTTTGTTGATGGCAGGGGACCACCAGATTGGCTTCCTTTTCTGGGAGGAGAGAGTCTTGGTTCTATTTTGTATGGTGAGATCCATGCATTTGTGTATGTGTTCATACAGTGCATTGGTGTATGATTCTGCAGTCATGCAAATATTCTCCATTTGCATGGGTGCATTGAAGTTAGCCATCTGTGTTTTTGGGAACCCAAAGTTAGCTTTGGAGAAGATTTTCATGGTGGTTACCTTTGTGGGGGGGGATTTCCAAGGTGATTAGTTTGTGGTCGGATCTAACCAGGGAGGAGTTGACTATTGGTGTAGAGCAACAGTCGCCCATGTTAGTAATGACCAGGTCAAGGATGTTGCTACCTCTAGTGGGGGTAATAATGAGCTGGTCCAGAGCACTGGAATTAATGAATTCCAGGAAATGTTGGGCAAGTGTATTGGTACATGAGTAGTTTTACCAGTTAATGGAGGGGTACTTGAAGTTGCCCAGTATGAGAGTGCTAGGCTGAACCTGAATATTCTCCAGGGAGCTTAGGAACATGAAGTGTGAGTCTTGGGACATGGTTGGGGACCATACCTCTCAACCTGGAATCATCAGAAATCTGGACAAGGCCCATGAAAAATAGGTACAAATCTGTACGCTGATTAACATAAAATTTGCATACATAATTACATAACCCCGCCCATGCCGGTGGAATTCTGGGATAACAGCTTTCAAATCCAAACTGAAGAACAGGCAACCAAAATATGGCACCAGAGTCCCCCTGCAGCCATCCAATGTCCTATTATCTGGCTATTTTTCTCCATTTACCATAAACACTAGTGTGTGCATACTGCTTTGCTTCTACAATTATTATTTAGATTTTATTTTTACATTTTATAGCACAAACACGAATAGGTATCTGCTAAACAAACAAACAATACTGTCTCACAATGAAAACAGACTTGGCATTAAAACTTCTCTGCCTTTGAAACTCACATTAATTGAAACAGCATTGAAACCCACACCACATCCAAAGAAAATGCATCTGGCCAGTGGTGGATAAAGATTATCTTTGGGCTGTTTTCAAATCATAGGCCCCTTGCACACAAAACAAGAAACATACATGCATTATTTGATGAACTTTCCTGACTTTATTAAATTATATTCCTTGTATAATACAGCACACTTGTTAGACTTAAGTTATAGTGCAATTTATAGTTTGAACATTTTACCAGTAGGCAGGCAATGAAACAAAATGCATGAACCAATAATGACAAAACTGCCCAGTTCAAAACATTTCAATCATAAAAATCTACTTGCACACAATCACATTTTAAATATATTGTTTGAACATTTTTCCAGTAGGCAATGAAACAAAATCATGAACCAGTAATGCAAAAACTGCCCAGTTAAGAACATTTCCATCATAAAAGTGTAAATATATATAAATAGAATGACAGTAATATAATCCATAGGCAGCTTACACAGCTTCTTGCACTTATTTTCAATTTCAGTTTTTTTTTTTTGGTTGTGGGGGGGGCAAAAGGGCAAAAATCAGAGACACTTATATAATTTTGGAAAGTTGCTAGAATAAAACAGGTTACCACCATGCATTTCATCATCTTGAACCCAGGACTCTGTGCACTACAGTCACTACATACCCTATGCCAAATCATCAGCTTCTTGAAAGTCAGTTAGACTGAAATTTAAATGGCTATAATTTAGTGAATTCAGCTCTCAATTCTCACCATAGCTCTCAACCTCTTAGCACAAAAAACCTGGACAAAGCCAATAATGCGAGAATACAGCCCCAACATAGGGACACATTTCAATTACTTAACTGATCTTAGAAACTTAGAAAATTGCTGGAATGGTTTTGTGTTACCATTTATTTTCTGAAGAATGTGAAGTCTGAAATTCAAACGCCTATCAGTATTTAGTGAATTCAGTCAGTCATTCAACAAAAATCCTTAAAACCACAGATTTAATGAGGATCAGAACAAAAATATGAGGAATGAGTTCACAAGTGTTGGTGGCTAGGACTTTAAGCTCTTTTTTACCTTGTACCCAAGGTACAGGGTTTGAGCCTTTCTAGCCACCACCTCCATTCAATGGGGGCATTTTCACACACACACACTTTCAGAGCAGTGACATAAGCAAGAAACAGGGCAAGCTAACACTTAAGCAAATAAAAGACACAAATATAGCTTGTGTAAGTCAAGGTAAACTACACAAAAGAAGATGAAGAATCTAAATAAAAAATGAACAGTACTACAGGATTATGTAAATCTGTCTAACACCTAGATTAATCACTTCAGCAACACATAACCCCCTTCGGTAAATGTCAACAGTATTTTATAATTTATTTAGAATCAAATGCAGAAATTGTATGCAATGAAAATATATAAATACATTACACACAGATACAGCTGTAGAGCTATAAACTATTTCATTATAGATGCCCTTTATGAGCTACACTTAAAAGCCTGTCATGACCACCAGCAAAAAATGACCTCATTACAATTACACAGTTTAACACTAGTTATTGTTAACAAGGAATAGTATTGCTGTCTTAAAAAGAAAAGGCTGAAATCTGCTTAAAAATCAGTAGATTCTACCCAGAAAAGAAGACATAACAGACAGGCTACTGTGATCATGTTAAGTTCATAACACTGAAGAGGGATACCGGTTCCAAAGCAGTTTAACAAAACTGCTTCAGTTTTCCGTAAATGCTTTTAGTGAGTTGCAGATATAATTAACAGATAATAAGATTAGATGCCGAATGCTTTCAGACAATATTCACGCGTGCATGCTGCATGATTGTATTTTCTCATGAAAAAGACTCACAAAGCTGCCTTTCAATGTAATATGCAAAATCATCCAAACATTTTGCGAAACACTCTAGTATACATGGATAAACTCAGAATATGTAAATTAAGGGAAGTTCTTCTCAGAGGTAGCAGTGGCACTAGTAACCAAAAAGACTACACAAACTGTTGAAAACACAGAAAAACGAAGCAACGGAGCCATGTTCCACCCTTGAAAAATCAAACCTTTTATTTTTAGCGCTTTCAGAAAGCTTAGTAGTATCTTTCCTCGTGTTCCATCCTCGAAAAATCAAACCTTTTATTTTTAGCGCTTTCAGAAAGCTTAGTAGTATCTTTCCTCGTGTTCCACCCTCGAAAAATCAAACCTTTTATTTTTGCTTTCGAAAGCTTAGTATCTTCAGAAGGAAAGATACTAAGCTTTCCAAAAGCGCTAAAAATAAAAGGTTTGATTTTTCGAGGGTGGAACAGGCTCCGTTTTTCTGTGTTTTCAGCAGTGGCACTAGTACCTTACCTAAAGCAAAACTATATCGTCAAGTCCGTCAACTCCATTCTGCTGGAATCTGCCCAGATGACACCTTGAAACTCTGCAGTAACCCAGTAAGTTGTAGCCAGCTTAAAGCCATAACAGTACCTTGCAGTCATATCCAGCTTAAAACTCTGCAGTTGTATCCATAATGACAATTTTGAAATGACGGCAGACAGTCCTCCAACAGTATTCAAAAAGATGCGCTGACGTTCCCAGCCTTTCACGCATGTCCCTGGAGCTTAATTCCGATTCTGACAGGCTGATGGAGCTGACGTCATCGCGCACGTGATGACGTCAACTCCAAATGCGCGAAAATTAAAAAGTCTAAAAAAATAGATGAAGAAATCGGAAATTAAGGGGTGCCACTCGGGAATCGTGGCACCCCATTATTGGGACCCCAAATCTCGGTAAAAACCGAGTAATTCGGGACGGTTGGGAGGTCTGTTGGGGACCTATAGCAGGCTACGACCTGAATCGCTGTCTTACCCAGTGTTAGCTGCACCTGATGTATCTCTGATGTGTTATGTTCAGCTACCAATCTGGAGGTGTGCACATCCTTTATGAATACGGAAACACCACTGCCTTTGGAGCTTCAGTCCAAGTTCTGGGGCAGAAAGGTGTGGAATTAGTTATAGCCTGGTAGTGCAAGGGTGCTTTCTGCTGCCTTGAACCAGGTCTCTGTTACAGCACAAATGACGATGTTCCCCATTTTAAGGAGTGCTTCGAGAGAGAGCATTTAGAGATTTAGACTTCTAGAGTTGAGCAGCATGACCATCAAATTGCATTTGTTTATAGCTGTTATGGTGGGAATTTGGTCTTTGGAACACTGCCTAAAATAGGTACTATAGGGGTGTCAAGAGCATTGGCCAGTATCCTGAAGCCCAGAGGTGATAGATGTAGGCCATCTCTGGCAAAGCATTGAGGTCTGTCAATCATGTCATCCCATGCAGACAGATACTGGATCCCCTTAGAATGACACCAGAAACTTAGCCAATTGTTGAAATCAATCATTTTCTGCTTGTACTGTGGTATCATTCTGGGTGATGGTAGGATGCTGCTCAGGGCTTGGGTCATACCCGCTTCGGCTACATAATCTGAGAGCTCCTCCATGTCTCTTTTCATGTAGTCCAAGGAGTTATGTCTCAGGTCATGTACACCCACATGTACAATGACAGAGTCATATTTGTACCTGTTGTTGAGGGACCTGAGTGCATGCATTATGTGGTGGATCCTGGCACCTGACAGGCAGCTGACTGTTACTTTCTTCTTAATCAACCTAGAGAGTGGGACATCAGTGTGCCTCAGTATCGAGTCACCTATGACTAGTGTGTTGGGCATGCTGTTTTGCCTTAGGGACTTTGGTTGAGTGGCACACTGTTTAGGAGACTTATATGTCTTGTGATTAGTGTTGTGTTGTGGTGGTTGAGTGTGTTTCTGCCTTGGAGGTCTCTACTGTTCGGGTAGATTTTTATTGAGAGCCTCTGCAAAGGTGGCTGTGTGCTTTGTGTTTTTATGTGAAGGTAGTGCTGGTGTGTGTTCTAGAGGACTATGTGTTCCATGTAGTGTGGTGCAAGTGTTGACCTTCTCCTCTTGACCAGCTATTCTGGTCTTGGCTGGAGAGTGTGTGGCTTCCAATTTGGATATATAAGTGCATCTCTCACAAGTCTGAGTGTTGGGAGGTAAGAGGAGAGTGTTGTTGGTGTACATGAGGCAGTTGCTACATTGCCTCAGGATGTCCAAGTTCACCAGGTTAATAGGAGAAAGCACAGGGAACTGCCCTTTAGACATGCCTGGAGGGGTGGGCATTAATAATAAGTACTGGAGCTGTTTCCTTGTAGAATGTTTAGTGCTGGAAGCACTCTTGTGTGCTACAATAATTGCTACAATAAGTCTGGTAAAGTGCTAGACTAATAAGCTAGTAAAAATGCAGCAGAGGATAGAACTAGCAGATCTAAGGGAAAAATTGAAGAGCAGACTTTGGCACCACTCAGAAGCTTACAAACAGTCCTGGATACAGCAAGTATCTGGACTAGACTAGTTACAGGAAAGGTAGGAAACAAGCGCAAACATGGGCTTTTAAACAAGAAAGTTGAAAGAGATGGAAAAACTGCCCAAACGGCCAATAAACTACAATTTCTGGGCCAGAAATCACTCCTCTTGTCATAGATAGGCTACCTAGTGCTTACCACTCCCACCGATAAGCTAGAAGGCTTCCCTCCAACACAGAAAGGCTTGGGAGGCTCAGAAGCTTACAAACAGTCCTGGATACAGGAATTCTGTAGCTGGACTAGACTAGTTACAGGACTATTATAACCCCTAGTAATTTTGTGTGGGAGACTATTTCAATAGGTGTTTTATTGTTGGAGATTATGTTGAAATGGTCTTTGTTTACTAGGGAGTTTTAGGGAAAAGCACAAGTAGTTTGGTTTTGTTGGGGTGGAGTATTAGGTTGTTTTGCTAAACCAGTTTTCAGTGGTGGAGAATGATAGCTGGGTAATGTTTTGAAATGTGAGGATATATTCTGCTTTGCAAATAATGGTAGAATCATCTGCATATTGAATAAGTTATCCATGGTTGAGAGATAGGTGGAAATTACTGATGAATATTTTGAATAGTAGGGGCCCTCGTATTCAGCCTTGGGGGACACCGGTATGATTGGGAAGAAAAGAAGAGAGGAATTCCATTTGACTGCTTGTTGCCTGTTGGATAGGTAGCTTCCAAACCAACTGTTGGAAGTAGAGAGGCCTGTTTGAGTAAGTTTATTAGGAAGAAGAGGATGTGAAATGGTATCAAAGGTTTTGAAAGATCAAGAAATATGGAGGCAACATAAATATGTTTGCCTGGGTTCCTTTCCTTATTGACTGTATCCATGAAGGAGATTAAGACAGTCATGGGACTGTGCCCTGGTCTGAAACCATGTTGTATGAGTGAGAGAATGTGTTTCTTAGAGAGACAGTCAAGGAGTTGAATTTGAATGCACTTTTCTAGAATCTTAGAGACTTGGATAGAATAGCAATTAGACATTAGTTAGAAAGATCACTTGGGGTTTAGGTTGTATTTTTCTGATATTTCTTATTCATTTGATTTGTTCTACAGTCTGTTTGCTTGAAAATGGAAAACTTGATTACAACTACTATGGATAGAGCATGTCTGCAAAAGAACTTGACTAAACTGACCATTTGGATACAGGAGAATAATATGGTCATAAATACATCAAAAATAATAGACTGAACAGTAAATATTCATTACAGCACACAAGGATTAACACTGTAGATTCATTTATGCACATGGATACACTAATAGGTCCAGCTTTTGGTTTTCTTAATTATAAAAACCACTGCAATTTGACCAAACAGTACAGGCAAACATGTACCAACTAAAATGATACCGCTGTCTGTACCAACACAAATCTTAATCTTACCACTAATAGATCTAATGAAGGAAAGGGTGACATAGAAGTGAATAACAGAAAAGTGATTAAAAAATACAGGCAACAAATATGGTGTTTATAACAAGGCTTTAGAATACAATTCTAATACAAAAGATGTGAAATATACAATTAAAAAAATTGGAGAATCTTAAATGTATATGATCTGAATTTAGAAACCATTGGATAAAAAACTCTGAATATAAAACAGGTAATAACGTGAAGAATTTATTAGAGAAAGAGAATAAGAAGAACAATAAGGGTAAGGTTAAGGTACCAAAACGGTTATTTAAAGGTACCACGAAATGTGGATCGTGTCAGTTATGTTCTTACATTAAAGATCTTGATACAGTAAATTTAAAATTCTCTGGTGATTCATATGCTATTCAGGTCATAAAAAACGAACTTTTAAAAGCAAGGAATTGTTTATTTAGCAATTTGTTCCACCTGCTTCTGTTTTTATGTATGAAAGACAGAAAGGGCTTTTAATAAAGAATTTGCGATCATTGTTATGATAGTGAGAAAAAGCAGGAGAAGAATGCCCTTTACAGACATGCTTTAACTTGTAACGGGTTTACTAAATTCTTATTTGGTATTTTAGAATTAATCCCCCTTGATCCCAGAGGTGGTCACTGGGAGATTTTTTTTAGAATATCAGAAACTGTTGTGGCAAATTCATTTAGATGTTTGTTCCCATCCTGGGTTGAATGAGTATATTTCTATAATCTCTGTCCTGCAAAGGCATACTGCTGAGCTATAATGTTATTGTCCATGTTAAACAATTTTATTTTTCAATGGGTTTATATTCATGATTTTATAATTAGTGGTTTATTTGGCATACTATATTATATAAGTTATTTTTTATATGTATATGAATTCATTCATTTGGTTAGATGATTACTATATTAGGGGTCTTCTGCCACTTTAAGAACTGAATTAATTGATTTGCTTATTCATATACATACAAGTACTGATTTTATTGATTTTGGTTCTGATAAAGTCCTACCAGGATGAATGCATTTAACTGGAAATAAATTTTGATTTTAAACTTTGTATACATGTGGAATCTAATTTGTTTTGGTACAGACAGTGGTTTCTTTTTAGTTTTTATAATCATATCAACCAATTAATTAGTGATAGTTTTAACAAAACATATAGGTGAATTAAAAATATTTTAAAGTTTATAAAGTGTTTGAAAGTTTCATTATACCCAAACTAAACTGTGTAATAATAATAATATGGAAACTTTATAGGAAACCTAGCATGAGTTAATTGAAAAGAGTACAGAGGAAATATATCAAGGATTTCAATGAATATGAATGTTTATGGTATTACAAAATATGAAAATATGTGAACTTTTACAGTGTTTGATATATATATATATATATATATATATATATATATATATATATATATATACATTTATATATATTTAAGAGGAACCATATTCAGATATATAGGGAATTTAGAGACAGCTGCCTCTGGGAATGCTTGTGGTTATTAGAGAGTAGTAGTGAAGCACTAGACAACCTATATAGGAGATGCTACAGGAAAGAGATGTAGTAACTGGTTTCTAAAAGAGTAACTGCTATGTGGAACAGATTAATTATATTAAACCAAGAACTAATTTACATATTTTTAAGAGCAGCTTGTGATACTTGTTATGGGGATAACAGTTTTGATACTTTGGCAGACTAACAAGGCATTATTGTCCATGCCTGAAACATTTGTATGTAGGCATCTATGTTTGAAAATAAGTTAAAATCATGTTAGGTGTTACTGTTTTTTTTTTTTTTTTTTTTTTTTTTTTTTTTTATAATTTAATGATAGCTTAAAATAGAAGCTTTATTATCTGATAAAGAACATGCATGGGCTTAATTTAGTAACTAGTTCATTTGAAAGAAAGATTTTATCAGAGTTTGTGTGTCAATTGCATAGGAGTAGTAAGTGCAAGTTAATGAATTCTCATTATTCGTGATGTCAAATACTTTTAAATTAATTTTTTTACATAATTTGTTAATGTGTTGGCTGATGCTAATATTGTTGGGGTGGGAGGTTAACATCACTGGTATATGAACAATTAAGGACAAAGCTAAAATCTCTCCCAATATTAAGCTACCTTTCATGTTGATTAAGAGAACTGGAAGATAGATAGTTTTTGCATATTTTATTCCTATACACCTAATCCAATAAATGTATACATTTTAAGAATCCTATTTTGATACTCATTAATTACCACGATAAACATTTACACTTGGCTTTTATGTTTGTAATGTAAGTTGGTTATTAAATAATATTGATTAAATTTAAAACATTCTTCTGAATCATGCAGGATGTGTATTTCTTGTATAAATACAGGATCTGCTTTACTTGATCTTAGCTATTTTAAGAATCAATATATCTTCTGGTCACGATTTAGTCCCTTAATATTTATATTTATAACAATTCATTTACATATCAGAACTACAAAACTACTTGTAGAATTAAGAAATGTTAATGCTGATTAATCATTGCTTGCATTACAGCAGTTTAAATCCACTTTTTTGAATGTATTCTTTATAAAAATAGTTTATAACATTGTTTACTGAAAAATAATGTAGAGTTGCCCATAATAAAAAACAAATGCTGTAACCAAACCAACCAAACTTTCTTGATATCCCTGAACCCGTGGTTCAGTCATTGATTTCTAACTAAACTAATCCACCAAACTATATTACCCACCTTAAAAACACATCCTGCAAATGTATTACCCCTCAAATGTACAATGACATCTGAATCAGATTTCTCTGTACATTCAGTGCAATTAGATCTTATGCAAATGTTGGTAAGCTGGTAAGACGTGTGCATTTTTGACAAATTAATGAGAAAAATAGAAAAGCAGGAAAAGGTGTAAAGGCAAAAAATGTGTATATAGTAATTATTGTTGTCATTTTGTATCCTTCCTATTTTATAAAAGTATGCATTCTAAGACTTTTTCAAAGTCTAGGATAAGTGCCATTATATTCATGTTCACTCACTTTTACTTTCTTCTCCTTTCCTACTCTCTCTGCCTCTACAACCTCCTTCTCATCTTTAATACTTCAGTCAGTTTTCTCTTTTTCTCACTTTATCTATGATATGAGGATACCAGCTGCATATTAGAAATTCATATTCATATTATTATCATTATCAAAGGTCAATTTTCCCACTGATATTCTTGCAAGAAGAAATGACTATAGTATTCAGGGTCAGTGTAGCTCCTACATATTTGAGGAGTAAGACAATATTTCGTTTTCCCTTGATACCAATGCAATGAGGAAAACAAGAAGAACAAAATATATTCGTCTATATTTGTTCTGTTTTCTGAGCTGTATATAACATGTATATTATAAGCCACAGTGGTACAGCGATAGCGTTGTTGCCTCACAGCAAGAGGTTCTCCTGTTCGATCCTCAGCTGGAGTGCCTTCTGTGTGGAGTCTGCACATCCTCCCCGCGGTCGAGTGGCCTCCAAAAGACATGCGTGAATGGGCGTGCCTTCGCTGAAGGTTGGTCATCGGGCTGGCAACTCGGCACCATAAAAATCAACTGCCAATCATTAGCAGGCCGGAGTTCCACTGTGGCTACCCCTAACCGGGAAAAGCCAAAAAAGACAAACAACAACAACAACATATAACATGCATATTATATACTTGTTAGAAATATTTGCAAGTAAAGAAATTAGATTGATTACATTGTATTATGCAGGTTTCACACCTTACCTTATAAATGTTTTTTGCAAATATTATTTGCCATGATTTCATAATCTTAATTTTGTCCAGTACTGATTTTTTCTTCAGCCTTTTAACCATGCATCTATAAGCAACTGTAAGTCATAAAATAAATGAAGTGTAACTTTAATTAATGACTTTGTGCATATAGCTTGACAGTGAAAGGCAAAAAGATACCAGAAATATATAATTTAAGGGTATATATTCCCCCCCAAAAAATAACAACAAAAAACCCCAGAGATAAATAATGAAAGGAGGAGAAAAATCCATCTGTAACACTCAATTTCTACTGCATTGTGTCCTTAGCAATATCATATTTATGATGTATAGCATTTTACATTTAGCTATTATCTTAAAACATGTTGATGGTTAAAGGTTTTAATTTCTTAGATGAGATTAGATGTGTAATCAGTAGCAGACCCATCTATTGCTTTACAAGTACATATATATTTAAGATTAAGAAACATATAACTTACAGAACATTCAAATTCCCTATTTAATTATTTAATATTAGATACGAAATAATAAGCTAACAGAAGCAATGATATTGTATAAACATTGTAGGGCTAAATACTGACAATCTATAATGCAGTAGTTAACTAGAATAATTCTTATCTAGAAACATACGTTGGATAGACAGTTCAAAAGACGGTCTTTATATAGACAATAGGAACCCACAAATTATCACTGTGTACAGCTCTGGAGAACTCATTATTCTAAGCAACATAATTTAAATATCAATAGCTCAGAGGCAGGTAGGAGAATGATACTTGGTCTTCAATTCAGGAAAGACTAAACAGAGTAATCAGCAGGTTTATACATAAGGACTGGGCTTGGAAATTGAATTTTTTTTTAATTTAGACATTTTAGTTGATGCATTCAATCTTAATGTTTTATATCAAAACTGGAAATTTATAATTCAAAATCATCAATTGTGTAAAGTGTTATATGAAAAAAATGAAATTCTTTGTATAAAAACTTTATCTTCTGCTTCTACAGTTTCTCTACCTTCAGAATGCTCAATTTCATCTCCAGCAGCAACAGTGTGTCACTCCCCCACCAACCTTGCTAGTATCCTCTCACTTCTGATAGGGTTGCTAATCCTTCCATGTCCAGGATGCTAATTTCCTTTCCTGTACTGTGTAGTCTCCCACTGCTCTTCCAGCCCAAAAAGCCTTTGAATTGGCCTCCATGTCCACTTACTGTCCCCCTGGCAGTCACTACCATATACCATTGCTGGTCATTCTCTCAGCAATAGTTAATCTCCACAGTTCATTTCTGACTCCCCCCTAACCTCAGAAAGTAGTACATAGCCAGTTCCATCTTGGATATACTGCAACTGTACTATGTAGTCTCCCAGTGCCAGACATATAACTCATAAAAGCTTCTTGACTTTGAATCCCCAGATCCAGCTAAACAGTCCAATTCCTATCAAACTGTTTCAGTCCATCTGACTCTCTATGTTAATATAATGCCATACTGTATCATATCAATCTTCTTTCCTTTATTCTAATGCATACCTCTCACCCTCTTAGCACAAGAAATCTGGACAAAGCTGAAAATAAGGGGGGATAAAGGCCCCAAAATAGGGACATATTTTAAATATTGCTGTTATATACTTAGCAAGTTGCTATAATGACAAGTTATTTTGTTAATATGCATTTTCTGGAGGATATAAAGTCTGAAACTCAACTGTGTGTCACTATTTAGTGACTTCAATATGAGGCAACTGCGGTGGTGGTGTTGCGGTAGCGTTGTCGCCTCACAGTAAGACGTTGTCCTGTTCGATTCTCAGCTAGGGCGTCTTCTGTGTGGAGACATACGTGAATGGGCGTACCTTCGTTGAAGGTTGTGCGTCAAGTTGGCATGTAAAAATCTACTGCCAATTATTAGCAGACCAGAGTTCCGCTGTGGCAATCCCCTTACCGGGAAAAGCCGAAAAACACAACAACAAAACCAAAAATATGAGGCAGAAATCTGGACATTCTGCAAAAATCTGGATAGTTGAGAGGTATATTCTAATGACTAGAAATCGCAGGAAATATTACAGTATCTTTTGTAATTGTTTATCTCTTTTTGCTATAAACAAGCCCGAGTCTATGTCTAACAAATGTTCAACACTGAAAATAGCTATGCAAGCTATGTATATGATCCATTTCTAAATTATGTTTTGTAAGCTATTTTAAAGTTTTTTTTCCTCATATGTATGTACACTTCTTTATATTTTGTATTCCTTCTGACATAATGTAACTGCATTTTATGTATATGCCGAAACTGGTGTTAAATGTGCAGCTTTTCTCCCCAGACCTCCACAAAAGATTCTGTCCCAGTCAGACTTTCCTGGTAAACAAAGATAGATAGATGGATAGACAGACAGACAGATAGATAGATAGATAGATAGATAGATAGATAGATAGATAGATAGATAGATAGATAGATAGATAGATAGATAGATAGATAGATAGATAGATAGATAGACAGATAGATAGATAGACAGACAGGTAAATTAATAAATTAATAATTAAATCCTCTAAACCCTGGGCATACCACATTCCCTTAATGAGCCTAAATTGTCTCCTAAGTATATTAGCTTACTTCTTCTTTATGCAACTCATGCTATGCAGAAAGTTTTGTTTTGTGCTATCCTACACAAATCTTGTCTTTTTCTCCCTACATAAAATCTACACAACTTAATATCCACTTCTTCCTACTAGGAAAAACAAATTCACCTACCGTGCATCTAGTATTGATTTACTGATTTATCTGCTTGGGAATTCAATCATCATTTGTGTATCTCTGGTTATAACATGCTTGCAAATTATGCATTTAGGCTGTGTCTCCATTTCCATCTCTGTTGTCCCAGTTTGTCCTCATTAATCAACTTTTTTTACATAGAAGAACCCTTAAATGCCCGACTGAGAATATACAAGGTAACAATAAATGTCTGGTCTTAACTGGTAAAGAAGAAATTTACATAAGATATAGAATTTAATTATCTTTATAAAACAATCAGGTAAATGCATCTTCAAAAAATATGCCACCTAACGTACATGCACACAATATACTTTGTGCCTTAAAATACATTTTCATCATTCCCGCTAAACAAATTCCCACTTCGCACCATAAATACAGCCATGATCTTTACCCTTCTTTCAAATGCACAATATCCTGAACTGTAGTACAGAAATCAAAACTGAAACATTTGGACAACTCAACTTAGTAGACCTGAACAACTACCCTTTGTGTAACACACTGATGTCCTTCTTAAAAGGCTGGACAAGGGAACGGTTACAGTTAGTTGTCCGTCAGGGGCCAGGATTTGCCATAACATGCAAGCACTCAGATCACTTACCCTTAAGTACTGGTATGACCCAGCCATAGTCCATGTGGGCATGAATGACCAGAGACCTACCTCCTTGGACTACACAAACAGAGACATTATTGAGTGAGTCTCAGAATATGTGTCAAAGGCAGGTATGAGCCTATCATCGAGCAGCATTCTACCATCTCCAAGGATGATGTCAGAATACCAGCAGAAAATGACTGTCTTTAACAATTGGCTTAGCTACTGGTGTAATTCCAAAGGGGTCTAATACTTGTCAGCCTGGGACAACATGGTTGACAGGCCATGCTGCTTTGCCAGGGATGATCTTCACCTGTCATCTCTAGGCTTTTGGATATTGGCCAAAATATTATCCCCTCCTATAGTGCCCTTTTTTAGGCATTGCCAAGCAGACAAACCTTCCAACATAACAAAAGCTACTTCAGACAAGCTAAAGGTGTTACTGCTCAATACTAGGAGCCTCAACAAGAAACTCTAGAAACTCTGCTCACTCTGGAGAATGCTGACATCTGTGCAGTTACAGAAACATGGTTCAAAGCCATGGAAATCACTCTGGTAGTGCAAGGCTATAATACCTTTCATGCATTCCAACATCCAACAACGAACTGAACATGAAAGTGCAAAAGGCAGAGGTGTGTCTATCTACATAAAGGATAAACACACCTCAAGGCTGGTCAAACAATATGACATGCTTGAGCTAATTACGTGCCCAGTTAACCACTGCAACAATCCATTACCATATTCTTGCTAGCTACAGGTCCCCCACTATGAACCTGGAAACCTGTACATCATACCTAAAGTTACTAGAATCACTCATCATCCAGCCCAATACCATACTCATGAGAGATTTTAACCACTCCTCCACTAATTAGGAAGCATACACAACCACTAATATGTAGGGCCAAAAATGTCCTGACTTTATAAATTCTAATGCCTTGAAGCAGATAGTCTGCCCTCCCACTAGGGGAGCAAATATTCTAGATCTGGTACTCACACAAATATGGTAAAGTGCTGCACCTCCCTAGTGTTTTTCCCTCTCTGGTAAGATCATATCACAAAGCAGTTTCCCTTGAAATAAATGTAAAAGTAGTCCCCACACCTAACCCCAAAAGCTCTAAGAACTTCTCTAAGGTAAATTCCCCCCAATAAGGGATGGCATAGCTAGTTTCTAAGCTCCCCCAAATCCAGAAAACACAGAAACCTATGCAGAGGTGTACACAAAAGCCCTATATGACCATATAAACAACTGCACAAAAGTGGCAGTAGCAGACCAAAATAAATCCAGATCAACCCACAAAAACAAGCCACCCTGCTAGACCCCTGGTATTAATATGTTGTACAACAAAAGAAAAAAAATCCTGTTGAGAAGTAAGAGGGAATGTGCACAACAGAGCAAAAACTCCAATATTAGTCTAAACAAGTGAATCCGGGAACTCAAGTCTTTGAAAACAGACCATGAGGTAAAAATAGCCTTCAAAGCTAAAGGTAACCATAAGGCATTTTTCAGTTATGTCCACAATCTTAAGGGCAACACCTCACAAATTCAACCCTGATGGAGCTGCTACTAATCAGTAATTCAAAAAGCATGTCTCCTGATCTAGGGTTCTAAACTTAGTCAGCGACTCAAACAAAATATGCTGGAGAGGCAGATATGTGTCTCAGAGATTGCCCCTTCTTTGGAACAGGCTTCCTATTCACATTAAGCAGAGCCTTTCCCTGTCCCTCTTCAAATGCACTTTGGATCAATGGATGGGGAATTGCAAATTCACACCTGGGTAGTGTCTATGTCCCTTATGGACAGGGGCAATCTGTAAGATACTCAATGCACAGGCACAAATCCATGCCATCCTCTTGTTCCTAGGAACCATATATTGGGCAAAATCAGGTTATATTGGCTAAGCTTGTAAGGGCCATTAAGCCATTAGCCTAGTAATCTTCTATGAGCCTATGAACCCAAAATCCTTAACTATATATTCTCTCTTTCCACACAAATAAATGATATAGGCATGTCCTCCCTCAATTTATCACATTAAGTCTTCCACTGGCAAGATGCATAAACAAAAGAAAAATAAAATGAAAGCACAAATTTATACTCACAATTCACAGTGGGTATCAAGTCCCTCCAACTACATACCAGCACCTCTACCTTTAAAACTGCAGACTGAGGCAAATTCTGCATTATCCACAAAGATATCACTTTACAATTACTTCACACATGAATACCCTTTGGTCACCTTATAAGCCAGTATCCATCATCACCAACATATAATGTCTTACCATCTAACACCTTCATGCAGCTGTCTCCCATTCATGATTTTCCAACATATGTGGAATTTATGATATCATATTTTTACTCCCGATGCCATGTCAACAGAAGAGTGCATGCAATCACCCTTTCTATCCGTCATGAGGTCACTGCAGGAAATCAGATTCCTACAGGAGAAAAGGATGCATATGATATCAGCAAATATATGATATTATGTCCCCAGCCTATAGCTCTAGTGACACATTCAGACACTTAAGAGATGTGTCTTCTCCCTGACATTTCACATTAGCTCCTTCCTCAGCCAGTGTGTATTGGTTCCAGCATCCTTGGATTCATGGTCATTGTTTCCTGGGAGCACACACTGCCTTACTATCATTGCTAAGGAAATTGTCAAGTACATCTAGCATGCCACACATCTTCCAGCACTGTTGTCACCTGTTAAAAGAGACCTACATCTGATCCCATCTGTAATATCTGTCACTGTGGACAAAAACCTGGGATCTTGTTTAACAGTGTCAGGCTCTGTGTCTTCTTTCACTAGTAGATTTGTTAATCTAGTCTACTGTTTAATAGCTGACATTGCACCATGGGATTGTGCTTGTACTGGAATTAGAGTGCCCATGTTGTTAATACCCCTTACCCCCTCCACAGACCCCATGGAGACGGGTCTATATTAGAACACTGAACTTTCAAAATTTCGATTGTTCTAATATCGACCCGTTTTCAGCGAATGCTGAAAATATCGAAGAAACAGAAAAACGATTTTTTTCCTAGGGAAAGAATTCGGTTGTCCGTTTCTGTTGCTTCTGTATTTTCAGCTCTGTAGTGGAAAGTTACGGGTCGGGTTCAGGTAAGTGTGCGATTGTGTGGATGTGAGGGTTAGCTGAGTTAGGGTTAGGGTGCGGGTCAGATAAGTGTGCGATTGTGTGGATGTGAGGGTTAGGGTGGGGTAGGTGAGTTAGGGTTAGGGCGCGGGTGAGGTGACTGTGCGATAGTGATGGACCTATGGATTAGGGTTTGGGTTAAGGTAAGTGGATAGTTAGTGGTGTATGTAGAGTGTAGGGTTAGGTGTAAGAGTTTAGGTGTATGTGTGTGGATTACTGTTTGTTTGGTGTGCTTGTGTTGTGTGTATGTGTTTTGGAACAGCAAATTTTTTCCCTAGGAAAAAATTCGCTGTTCTGTATGTTTAATGTTTTAAATTTTCTATTAATAGGGTTTGATATTAGAGCACTCGAAATTTTGAAAGTTCAGTGTTCTAATATAGACCCCATGGAGACCTGTCCTTCATAACATCCATGTAAATATCACCACCTCCCCCAAGGGTTTTGCTCAATAGTTCAAACCATACCATGTAATATTCAGTATGACTGGATAATTAATTTATATAGCAGCCTCTTCATGTTCTACACTGCTAGGGAAAGCTGTCCTCTTTGCCTCTGCATTAATGATGAGAAAAATAAATATTTTAATAAAAATATTTTAATTCTGCATCCAATCAGAAGCAACCCCCTTTGCAATGCTGCCTTCCACACTAGTCATTAAACAGAAACTTTGGCACTTCACTGTCACATTCCTTGTAGACATACATCCTATCCAACGGGTCCTGACAACCTGGCAATCCAAGTATGAAAAGACAACTCATTCCATTACAAAGAAGACAGAATTCAGTCCCTTCAGACTTTCCCTGAGCCCTGCTATATGGACATTTTCCAAATGTGATCTATTTTCTGCACTGTGTCTGGTTTCAGGGTGTCCACTTTATTTCTCATGCCACTTAAGTATATGCTCCAGGTATTTAGCATATTGATTGACCAACTGACAGTAGACTTGAATGTCATTCTCTTTCTGCATGGCTCCCAACTATTGCCACATGGCCTGTTCCACCATATCCGAGGAGAGTTTATGCAGCTTGCTAATGATCTAAGTTTTATTTCATTATTTCTTTCCTGATTACTCAAGTACCATAAAACACTAAAACAAGGTTCAGCTAATCATTCTATACCACATAAACTCTATATCAGTGTGTCAAAAGTAAACTTTTAAATTCTGCCTGGAAAGGAGCAAAATTGCTAGGCAGCCATCACATTGCCATGCTGGTTCAATAACAAACTCCCTTCTTCAGAGTATAGGTTTTAAACAAAATCCTGTCTACACATCACCACTTGTTGTACACTCATAACCTGCTGTCCTCCCTACTAACTCAGATTCTGCCAGGGAAAAAGCACTATTACTGACACCCATAACCTCAAAAAGAAGCCTTATCTTCCTAATTTAGCTTACATTGTATTTACTTGCTATTTTTAACTAATGCAATCCCATACAGCAATTTAACATATTTTGTTATTCTGCATTTATTTTACTGTCATTGTATGCTTCATAAATGCATGTATGGTGGCTTACTTATATATCTATATCTATGTATCTATATAGATGTACATATCTGTATGTGTGTGTGTGTGTGTGTGTGTGTGTGTATATATATATATATATATTTATTTATTTATTTAAAAGGTTGAATGTTTGGAATGTCGAATGTTTGCTGTGTGTGATCTGAATGTTGAATATGCATTACACTGAATGAACAGGATTTTAAGTTAAGTGAATTTGTGGAAATTAGAGTGGGTGTTAGCTTAAGTGTGTGGGTTAGGATTAGAGAAGGGGATAGTGTAAGAGTTCTGAAAGTGTGTATGTGAATTTTAGGGTTAGGGTAGGCGTTAAGCTAGATAATATTTGTAGTGTGTGTGTGTGTCTTATGTCCAAGATGTGTGTGGTGCTAGTGTTATGGGAAGGGTTTTCTAACCTCACGTTTAAGGTTAGGGATAGAGGCAAAGACCCCTTGGGTACCTTACTAATATCTGCTTAGTCTAACCATGCTCCTACTCCTAACCCCAACCCTACACCTGACCTTGGGAAAAACCTTCCTATAACATTACAACTATTCTTCCTAAGTTCGTGGCAGTTTGTGTCTCTTTTGATCTGCTAAGTTTCTGTGTTTTAAATGTTCAATGTACTGTGATTGATGCTTTTTAGTTCGATTTTTCAGTATGTTGATCAGTTATGGATATTTCATGCATTCACACGCTTTTAATCTTCTATTTTACTAGCTATCTATGGTTTATGGATACTATTGCCTTGTCAACTTTTCTTTATCTCCAATGTTACATCAGTCATGTTTTTGCACTGTTGTACCATTCATTCACCTCACCACCATCTCTCTCTAATTGGGATCAGCTTGTCAAGAATTTCCCAGATAACACAAACAAACAAATAGCAATCAGGATGGCATGCTGAGTCAGTGATTAAACCATGTACCTCTCAAATTTATAACCCGTCATTCAGTATTAACCTCTGGCTACTGTTTCTACTGCTACTCAGGAAAAAAATACACACACTGAAGAACCCTTAACTACACTCTTTGCAATACAATACAGATATTCTTGTAAATTTTCAGATTTGACCATTTTCATCCTGTCTAGGCATTCTAAATATAAAAAGTATATCATTATTCACCTAAAATAAAATATGTTAGCATGCCTCACAAGTTGCTTGATCAGGAAGTCTGGACAAAGCCAAAAATACTGGTGGGACAAAAGCCCAAAATCACAATTTTAAATATTATTCTAATTCACTTAAAAATTGACAGAGCAATATGTTTTGCTTCAACATAAAGGTTCTGAACAATAATGATGAAATTCTAATGTTTGCCATTACTGACTGGCAGTGATCCTTAATGATTTACCAGGAAATCAAAAATGTTATGTGGGGCAGGACAAAAAATATGAGGCAAAATTCGGGCCAATCTACAGAATTCTGGGCAGCGAGGCATGTATGTTAATAGTGAAGCGCTACTCTGGTTTCACTGAAGTCCTGCTACTACTCTACTGGGACTTCAAATGATAATTAATCTCTTTCTGCCTTATAAATATTTGACTTTTCTCCCCTGGTCTCCACTGAAAATGGGCTCTTTAGCCCAGTGGACCTCCCCGGTCACCAAACTGGAATAAATAAATAAATAAATATGCGATTATGCCAGTTATTTTTCTAGCCTAAAAAATGAAAGTCATTATAGGGGGTATCAGCATAAGAAGAAGGTGATTGCTCCTAGCTGGCATACACAGGTAAGAGCTGAGTCCAATCTGAAATGCATTTACTCAGAATCCATTTCAAGTTAAGGTTATGAGCTGCTAAAGAGATTTTTCCTATTCTAATGGGGTTGATTCCCTTGGTTTAAAGCTGTAAAATGACTCTCAGCAAGTTGCTTAATGAGGCAGTGCTCTCACTTTGCCTCTGAAAAGGGAACTGTGCCCACTGTGCTTACCCTTTTAACAGATATAAATAAATAAATACTGTTTTTGAGTCCTCCCAACTACTGTAATTTCTGCAGAGAGTGATACAACTTTTTCCGCTATAGCTATATGCATTTTTGCTATTGCCTTGATGCTTGGAATATTTATTAACACTACTGATTATTTATACCAAAATAAAGTAGTTAACTTCACTCATAGATTAGTACTAGGCTAACTGCCCTTTTGGGCCATTTTAAGCATAGCCAATTATCTTATGTGAGAATTAAACCCTCCACCTTGTGTTTGCAAGGTAAACACCTTAATCATTATGCCAACCCATACACAAAAAGAAAAAAACAGGAAACTGTATACTTAAACAAGCAGGTCTTTACCTCTTACATAGAAAGTAGCATCTCAATTCTTGGTTAAGAATAACATAATGTCATGGTGTACCATGTAAAAATAAAAGTTTGTGTGTTGTTTCATCCATACAGTGTGTACTGTTTTTGTATGGAATTTATTTTGCTCATAAACTGTGAACTGTCAATGCTGAGCTTTGTGCTGCATAGTATAGGTAGATAAACCATCTGAAATAACCCAATCTAACTGTTAAATTTATGTCATTAAAATGAGTTAAATGTATATCTTGCTTTTTTTAAGAATTAGCAAGCACTTTCTTCTAGAGCTGTGTTAGTCTAAATTTGAAATTAGACATTGTTTTTCATATCAATGGGATCAGCATGAGATGTTTCCTGCCACCTTTCCACCTTGACTAATACTGAAAATGATTACAAAGCAGTGATGATATGTTAAAAAATAATAATTTATGCACTTTAATCAATCAAATGCTGTGTAAAATGACGTCTTCCAATGAGAATGCTTTTTTCTTTTAGAGCACATTCTGTCTGGATGTTAACAGGCCTACGATCACTGTCTTCATTACTTCACATAATGCTGTGAATGAAACATAATAAGCATATCTTTTAGAACAGTTGGGAAGCTTAATGGAGTCGCAAGTCATTTAAGTAAGTGTGATGACAAAGAAGAGGTGTGAGCATTTATAAGATGACAAAAAATCATTTAGAAATTTGTTAATCTCTATTAACTGAATCTACTACCATGCACTGTGGAATTTCAGTACAAAGTACACTCATTTCAGTTTCTTCTGAGTGGTTAATTTAGTAATAATCAAAAAGTATTTGACTAGTTTTCCCATTTACTGATCCTCTCTCTATGAGCTGAAACAAGTTATAAGACATTTGCGAATACACTAGGAAGATTTACTTATAGAAAAGGATCCATACTGAATCCCATCAAAAGAATTACCTTAAAACCTTCTACCAGCACATTAAAATCAATGTCTTTAAAGATGTGATCCAGCTTTCTAAGCATGCAAGATAGAAAAGAGAGTACATTAGGATATTAAGAATAAAGCTGTGCTATCTATAAATATATTTAACAATATAAGCATAGAAAGAAATTACTGGCATACAGAGTTCTTTTGAATGATGACATTTGCATTCTTAACTGCTAAATAAAGTGAAACACCAATAAATTTAATTTGAACTATGTATGTTTCCAGAGTTATGTCCTGATAATTTCTGAAGACTATGTGTTAATTCTGTAAAACAGTAAGCATCTGCATCCAGGTCATAGCTGAAAAGGGTTCAAGGAATAGATCACCTGCTTAGTTAACAAATAAAAAATAAAAACAGAAAAGAAAAAATAAATGCATTCCAAAATGTGAGTATCTATAAAGTATGATTTACTGTCAGTGTTATTCATTTCTCTAAAAATGTTGCTATTAATTATGTGGCGAGTCTTTATCCATGTGTCCTTTTCCTTTTGTCAGGTGTTCTGATTCTTGCTTTAAGTCAGCATTTTTTATGTAGAATTTCTTTTTCAAATATCCTGGATGGCCTTAGGCTTAGTCTATGTGTTACTGAATGCAAATATATTCATGGTATTTGTGTACTTTGTTTTCCATGATGAAGTTCCATTTATAATTATATATACTGAAATATTTTTATAGTATAAATTGAGATGATCTTACTCGGAAAGCAGTGATGTTACTTCACTTAACTTTGGTGACTGTCTTACAGACGGCACAGTTCAGCTGTAATTACAAGATGATGTAGTGACAGTCAAGATCATATTTGACTTTCAATGCCTTGTGTAAATATAACCGTAACAAATGAATCAATGAAAAGATGCCAGCTAGGAGTTTCAGATATCTCATATCAACTGTCATTTTTTTTCCAGCAGTACATATGTCATTTTTTAAAGTTAATGAGAAACTAGTGTTTTGGCATATTGTCAGCAAGGTATGACATTATTATCAGAATGAGGAATAGAGGTTATAGCAACAGCAGAAGTACATCTGAATGAAACTACAGACACAGACACAGAATGACTTTTCACCAAGTGAACTAGTTCAAAAACCTTTTAGCAGACTGAAGTTTTACCACTTTTTGTCTATAATTTACCATACTATTGCTTCAGACTTGGAGTACATTGTATAAATAAAATGTGGGTCTTTCTACATTCATACTGGGGGCTGAGGTAAAGCCTCGTGTTTAAATGACTTCGCTATCTGGTTTAATGGGATTTGATACAAAGTGAATGAGTAAACCAGAGCAGTATGGTCTGTGATGTAAAATGCTTGCAAATAGGATTGTGTTGGTGTGGTTTGTTTACATGTATATAAATGTATGATTGCTTATGTCATAAGTGATGGTTTAATATAGCAATAACCCACGCCTGGGTGTGGGTAATGCTGGATTTACCCACGGTTGGTGTGGTTTGGTCACGAGGGCAAAGCCCGAGTGGCCAAACAAAGCTAACCGTGGGTAAATCCAGCATTACCCACACCCAGAAGTGGGTCATTGCTATTATACAATGACATTATTTAAGAAAAAAATTACTTTTCTTAAATAATGGCATTGTATAATGCCTCCTTGCTGCCCTTCTGCAGCTGTCTGGTATTCTGCGTCAGTTCTGATGTACTGCACATGCGTATGCCTACACAGTACAACAGAGCTGTGGGCAAAAGCAATGGAGAAAGCAAGATCTCCGTTGCTTTTTACAAACTGTTTCGATATGCTAAATGGGTTTAACATAGGGAGACAGCTTTAAAAAAAGCAACAGAGAATCTCTGTTGCTTTTTTTAAAGCTGTCTCGCTATGTTAAACTCGTTTAACATAGGGAGACAGTGTGAAGCAGTGGAGATCTTGCATTCTCCGTTGCTGTAAAAAAAAGAGTTATAGTAATGGAAAAAGTCCGGGCGACTGGACCTTTTTCCATTACTATAACTCTGATTTACAACATGCACGCTGACCAATCAGCGTGCACGTTTTTGAATATTAATCAGGGGTCGTTGTATAATAAAGATGTTTCTTGTTTAGAAAAAGCAGGAATTTAATAATTTATGTAATGTTGCTTAAGTTATATGATATATAGCAATATATGTGAAGCATAATGTTTGTTAATTGTAACTTGTTAATACAGTTTGATTACTTTTATATAAATGTAAATGTGCCTATGTCACAAGTGATAATTCAATGTTGTTGTTGTGTCTTTCGGCTTTTCCCGGTTAGGGGTCGCCACAGTGGAACTCCAGTCTGCTTATGATTGGTAGTTGATTTTTACATGCCGAGTTACCAGCCCTGACGCACAACCTTCAACGAAGGTACGCCCATTCATACATGTCTTCACGCAGAAGACGCTCTTGCTGAGAATCGAACCGGACAGTGCCTTACTGTGAGGTGGCAACGCTACCACAGCACCACCATCAATAAAGGTGTTAAAAAATCACTTACAAGGAAAGAGTGCTCTAAGGTAGAAGAGTCCACATATAGTAAAACAAATAAGTAGAACTCTAAATAAAGTAGCAACGTTGATGTTAGGGATATATTTAGGCTTGAAGGTTTATGAAAAGCAGTGCACCCCATAAATAAGAACTGCAAACTGCTTTGCCACAATCTCACTTTATAGATAGTCTAAAGTGGAAGTCAAACTAGTAGAAGGATAAGTAAAGACGATAGCCCTTCCTAGATTCCAACATGTACACAGGCACATCCAACTTAAGATAATAATATAAGGCTAAGAAAATTACATTCCATAGGTTCATAGATTAGTACTAAGCTAACTGCCCTTGCAAGCCATTTTAAGCCTAGCCAATTATCCCTTGTGAGACTCAAACCCTGCACTTTGTGTTTGCAAGGCAAGTACCTTAACCATTAGGCCACCCTCCCAACCCTTAGGTAACAGGTTTATCTGCAAAGGGGAAACAATTAAAGACAGACTCTCAGAAGTCTCAAAAGTCTATAGGAACTCCAGATTTTCAAGGATATGTTCTACTAGTGAAAGTGGAATGTGTAGTAAGTGTGAAAAGAGATGAGAGCCAAGAGGGATATTTGGAAAGGATTAGAGAAGCAGGAGATGGAATCCACAGAAGTAAAGAGCTGTGTGTGTGTTTAATAGGTTTTTATGAGTTGATGAAAGCATTTACAGAACTGAGGAGACAAAAAAGCTGTAGTGATCTGGAACTGTCACTTCAAGATTTATGAAACAATAAGGGATTCCTAACAGATGGCAAGTCTATCTCGGATGAGGTGTGGAAAATGAAATAAGTTCATTATGTAGGTAACCTACTAAATTTAGAAGGGGCAGTCAGACAGCATTCAGTTAAACAGGGATTAAATCTAGTCAAAAAGATTTTGAGGCTTCCATTACTGATGTAATGAACATAGTGGTAGCTTCCAGAAAAAATGCGGGAGGGATGGCGGGGAGACATGAAACCTGTGCAGCGAGAGATACTGAGGTAGGCCATGGCTGCATAAGGCCTTCTTCACATATGTCTGCAATCTCAAAGGAAACACCCAAATCTGTTCATAACTGGTGGTCAAGGACCACATACACAAATGCTATAGATATAGCCAACCTACTGGCTGACAGATTCAGCGAATACTTCACCCCTCTGCCCCCTATCAGTAAATCAGGACATTCCCAGCACCTTCCCCCCTCTCCTTATCTCTAGGGAACAGGTCATCACTGCCCTCTCAAAGGCAAAACATTCTGCCTCCATGGGACCCAATAACATCCCAGGCTGCATCCTACATGAACTCAGGCATAACCTTGCAGCACCATTAGGCACCCTATTCAACCAATGCCTGAGTACTGTCTTTGTCCCAGCCGAGTGGAGGACAGCCACTGTCATCCCTTTACACAAAGGTGGAGTGTCCACCGATCTGGGAAATTACAGACCCATAAGCCTAACTAGCCTGATTTGCAAGGCCATGGAATGAATTATCATGGACCTCATTAACAGGGACAACACAGTTTGGCTTTGTCAAGGAGATGTCACGTCTGTTAAATCTGGGCAACTTCTTTTTGACAAGTCACCAAAGCAATGGTCGAGGGGAAGTTGAAGAGGTCATATCTGTTAAATCTGGTCATCTTCTTTGAGACAAGTCACCAAAGCCATGGTTGAGGGGAAGACGGTGCATACCACCTACCTTGACCTGGCCAAAGCCTTCGACAGTATTCCCCACTCAGACATAATAGATAAACTCTCTCAACTAGGCATCAATCCATATGTTACCAGATGGGTAGCAAACTGGCTCTCTAATAGAACCCACCTAATAAAAGTAAAAGAAGCCACCTCAGGTAGTAGATCCGTAATGAGAGGTGTACCCCAGGGATTGGTGTTGGGGCCTCTGTTATTCAGGATATACTTCTCTGAGGTGCAGGCCAAAACCAATGGGCTATGTCTGACCAAGTTTGAAGATGACTGCAAATTGGGTGCTGTTATCAATTCCCCAAGTGATGTGGACATCCTCCAAGAGGGTCTCAACAAAACAAATGACGGGTGCCAGAAACATGACCTCAAGCTGAATGCCAAAAAAGGCATCATCATCCCCTTTGGGGAGAGTGACATCCCCACATATTATTACATTAATAACAATGTCCTAAGCATGCAATAATTTGTGAGAGATTTGGGCACCCAGGTCAATAGCAACCTGACTTTTGACTGCCATGTTGCTTCCATTGTATGGAAAGCTTTCTACATGGCCCACCTCATAAGTAAGTGTATCTCATCCAGGGACAAGGGGGTCATAACGTCCCTGTATTCTTCCCTTATAAGGCCAATTACTGAGCACAATGCCCCCTTTGGAATGAACCTCACAAAGCACATGCAGCAGCTGGAGATATCACAGAGGTTCCTCACCAGGAGAATCCAGTGCCTAAAATATCTACCCTACACAGATAGGCTAAAAGCCCTCTCCCTGTACTCATTCTCATACAGACACCTCAGAGGTGACGTCTATCTGGCATACAAAGCAATCTCAGACCCCAGCTTGATGGGTCTGCTGCATACCCACAAGTCAAACTCTACTCGAGTAACCCGCATGCGTGACCTCAACCTTGTCTGTGACATCAGTAGGACTTGTTGGTGGCACAGATTTGTGTCCCAGAGACTCCCTCATCTGTGGAATAGACTCCCATGTCAAGCAGAGTACCTCATTATTCATTTTTAAGTGCAACCTGGATAACTGGATGGGAAATAGAAAATACATCCCTGGGATTCTACCTGTGTCCCTGCTGGACAGGGGCTTTGGGTGCTGACTTGTCTAAACATGGGCTAAACTCTTGGCTAGTCTTATAAGGGCCTCAGAGCCAACAGCCTAGTACTTCCTATGGCCAGCAAATTTATGAGCCCATCTTGGCTAAAACCTTTAAGATGGAATAAGGCTGAATGGAAAAGTGGAAACAGGATAATCAAAACTATGAGATCAATAGGAATGGGAGTAACCCATAAAGAATATTGGAACTTATGATAATGAAGGAATAAAATGGCAACATAGTATCTAATCTAACCATTTGACAAAATTAAAAATATGTACCATCTGGGTGCAGGTAAGTGTTGGTTAATTTCATAACTTATAGTTATTTTCTCATAATTGGTGCAGCAGGAATAATCTGTATGATCTAGGAAAGAAGTCTTCCATCTTTATGAAGAAAATGATAGATGAATGGGAAAAGAGTCATTAGAATGAACCTCCTAATGATTAAAAATGTGCCCTCTTTGGAGTGATGAATCCAATGACTCAACTAGTAGACTTAGGCCGGGATTCAGTAATCCTGCGTGTAAGACTAAATAAGTCTTACACGGAAACTGCAGCCTAAATGTATGACGTCAGCGAGTCATGTATATTCATGAGGGCATGCTGACTCAACTCTAAGGCTAACACGGAGCGTGCACGAGTGCAAAGGGCGTGTCAGACTGCCGAGCAGTCCAAATATCCACACCCCTGCAAGTGCCTAAACTGCAAATGTCACCAGACATGAGCGAGTCCGCTCAAACGTGTATATCCCCAACACTACACTCCCCACATTCTAAACCCCTGTACAAATATAATAAAATGTAAAACTTTTTTTGTTTTATTATTCCCGATATAGCTGCCCGTATTTGCGCATGTGTGCGCAGGTTTGCCCATTGCTTAGCTACTGTTAGCAGTTTAGACATCAAAGAGGATAATAAACTACTTATATGCAAATTAAACCAAATAGCAATAGCGTAGTGGTAGAGCCTTCGCACAAAGAGGAGGCATTTCCAGTTCGAGTCCCACCACTCCCCTTCCCATTTTCTGTAGGAAATCTGTGCATAAAAATAATTCCTGACAGTTACCTTTTAAATTTTAGTAAAATGCATTGAAATGACCTATGTAATAGTGAACAATATTTTATATATATATATATATATATATATATATATATATATATATATAAGAAGGTGAAATGGTCATGCATACTGATAAATGCATAAGTAACGTATCTTAAGCAATGTGAAGCACTGCTAAGCAAAGTTTACTAGTATTAAGCACAGGTAAGTATAACTGCTCATAGCTTAGCACTGCTTTAACTAGCACAATGGCTTTGCACAGAGCTGCGCATCACGCCAACTAGCGCAAACAAAACATGTTTGCATGGAGCTGCACACCGTGCTAACTAGCGCAATGTTGGGCAACGTAGAGCAACATCGAGCAACGTTGGGCAAATTTGAACAAAGTTGGCTAAACACAGCCACACCTCCTAGCCAGTCTGGCCAGTAGTAAAATAAAAAGCAATGACAGGCCTTGAACACGGGATACTGTGCACCATAATCACAGTACTAAACCACTAAGCCATGACAGCTTTTCATTTGGATGCACTTCCAACACACTCATACATATCAATGAAAGTTTACCCATTGCTAAGCAGGTTTGCTTTTAGCTGAGATTTCTCAAAACCGGCCAATCACAAATAAGTGCGGGAAATGAGGCATATTTAAGCTCCATAGGTGGGAATAATTGCCATAACTGGTTGTAGCTCCCATCTGCAGTCAGCATGGCCAGTGTTGGAGAGAGATCTCGTTTTCGAGCACAACGGTGGGGCATTGAGGAATCAAAATTAATAGTTTGGCTCCTCATCGATCATCATGATGCAAGACTCCTGCAGGGCCAGTTTCAAAGCACTGAGTACAAAACAGAAGCCTGGAACTGTCTAGCACATGATCTCACCAGTGCCAAAGGCATCCCTCGGACTGGTGAGCAGGTCAGACACCACTACGCAGACCTGAAGAGACGCAAGGAGGACCGACTGAACCAGTGGATACAGGAGGCCCGTGAAATGGAAAATGCCCCACTACTGAGTATGTTGCCATGGAATGAAGTATGTAAGAATTGCTACTGTAGTCTTTCTTATGGATATCCCTTCATTTACTTCACAGCTGCAGGTGTCAGTGCTGCGAATCAGCAAGTCTATGCAGATAGGCTGCTAAGGCTGCGCCACCAGGCAGATTAGTAATTATTCTGCATGTTTTGCTATATAAAAGAAGTGAGAGAGCTTGAAAAAGAGTGTTGTAGCCCATTAATAAAGGTATAATAAGTCTTGAATAACTTCTCTGCATGTACTGTTATATAAAATAAGTGAGACAGCGGGAAAAGGTGTTGTAACCCATTAATAAAGGTATAATACGTCTTGAATAAAAGTCCACTGCATGCACTGATATATCAAATAAATGAGAGAGCCACTAGAAAAGTGTGTAATGTAATTAATAAAGGTAAAATTCCTGGAGTGTGTCCGTGTCACTTTCTTCGATATGTTGTTGTACCCTTGCATTATAGAAATAGAACTGTTGTATTAAGTGCAGTCAACCCACACATGGGTAGGCCCATATAAAGTGGATGAAGGGAGTGCCAGTAGCTGTTAAGCATATATACAGTCCTCAACTGTCGGTTCATGGCCGGCATGTACAGGTTAATCTGGCACGAGTAGCTTGTTATTGTGTTCCCTAGAAATGTCAGTGTGCTGCTAGAAATGTAGGGGGCTGTTAAAATATACATGATAATGTCACCTGAACACATCCAGATATGTAGATATATAAATATAAATGAAATATATAAATACGTAGCAGTAACATCTGCATCCTGGACAGTTTGTATGTCAGATACAGGTCAGGTATATAAAGAACTAGCAAAACCCATTTCACAATTTAACGGACATTGCTTAGTGTAATAATACATGTAGGGGATATATAACTGCAGTCAATAGGAATGTAGTGTAAACTATAAGTATATATAAGTTGTTAATGGAGGTATCTTTCTACACCCTACTGTATGTGCATAAACAATGCAATTCCACACATCAATGGGTTTGTCTAATCTCATAACATTTGTTGGCACATATGTCATATTGGTTTATAAATATCTGCATTTACTTTGATGCATGTGCCCTGTTCACATACCACAATCTTGGTGGCCTGTTGCCACCAATCAATCCTGCATGCTGTTGGAATGTCCACTGTTGTTGTATATATGCATGTGTTATGCTTGCTGTTCAACTGTTGGAACTCTGGTGTGTTGGGCTAATGGGAATACTACTGCATGCTGTTACAACTAATTTGGAATGCTGTCGACTATTACTACCCCATATTGTCATTAAATTCTTCTAAACATAGAACGTATGGGAAGGCCGGTCCCAGCGGACCCACCTGTCCCACCTCAGCTGGCGATGGCACTTGGCAACAGCATGTCCGGTGCCCAGCCTGGGACCTCCTCCTCCATTGGCCCTGTGTCACGGGTGGAAGTGCTGCAGGGGATGGGGCTTGTCCCCCCCATGCAAGTGTGGCCGGAGGAGGGCCACCTATCACCCTCCGAACCGTCCGGGCTGTGGTGCGTAGGGAGATCAAGCATTCAGTCGCTGATCCTCTACGCCAGCTCGATGCAAGAGTGGCATGACTCATGGGTGAGCCTGCCCCTCCTACACAGCCCCTAGCACAGCCACCCTCTGGGCTGTGAAGGTGCAGTGGTGACTGCCCATGGGTGGGGATCTCAGTTCCACTGTTGCCATCTGTGGGCTCATGGGCTTGCAAATTCCAAACATCCTTCCTCGTCAATGGTGTTCACCCACCCCATGTATCATATTCCGCCCCTGTATGCATCTTGTTTGTCTTGTCTGTTTACCTCCCCAACCTACCTCCCCAAATATACCTAATTCCCCTACCCCACATTCCACTCTCACCTGAAAAAAAAATGGGCAATCTGCTCCCACAAAAAAAATTATGCCCCATACATAGCTGCCCATTTTGCACACATGTCCACTGGACGCATAAACTGAAATTTAATTGGCAGTACTACATACTTTGTTGTCCTCACCCCTTTCTAAGGGGTGGAAGGTTTCAAATTTCCCTCCAAATTTCTAGTATATGCACAGCTGTTGCTGGTAAAGAAATGGGCAGCTATGGACTTTCCTTACACTTGTCCTGCACATCCCTAGCTGTTTTCCCTACTGTCTTTCCCTCTTTGTGCCCCTTTTTCACCACTGTCCTATCTCCCCATTTTCTTTTCTTTCAAAGAAATGAGCACGGGGGTTAGCGGGAGTAAGCACTTTTAAGCAGTAGTTAGCGGGTTTACGCGAGTGTGCGCTTGTGTGTGCTTAGCTAAGTATTGGTAAGCTTCACGCAAACCCACGCAAACCCGCTTACAACTGCTTAAAAGTGCCTTAGCCACCCTGCATGTGAAGGCCCTTGTTCTGCACAGCAGCAAAATAAAACACCACTGTCAGTCTCGAACCCGGGACTTTGCACACACTAGACTGCATGAAGTACCACTAAGCCACAGTAGATATACAGCAGGTTGTTGCTGAAATATATATATCATGCATGAGAATGAGTGAATGTAAAGGAAAGATAGGAATGCCATAACACAAAACCTGTTCTGTGGAACATTACCAGCAGTTGCGGAATTGCATTACATGACTGTGATAACAGAACCAGCCATTCTAGCAGTAAATAATGTTACAGCAGCACTTTACAACCCCCACACAGTATCATAGCAGGACAAACCCCACCCAAATGTACAAAATACCTGTGTGTTCAAGGTCCAGCAAGGATGTTGGTAGGCATACTCAGTACTGGAATTGTCCAGTTTTCATGAGCATCCTATGCTAATGTCAACAAAAAAAAACACAAACTGTGCAGAAGTGAGTACATTAATATCCACAGTATAGCAGTTCACAAACAGTTCATGTGCCAAATGAAAACATCTCAATAACTATGTATGCATGGCAGATAATTGTATAAGTAGAAAAGAAACTACATACTCCCATGTATCTTGTGTTAGCATTTATAGAGGTGAGTACAATTCTACACTGACAACTGTGTACTGGAAGTGGCAACATTCAGGTCTGAGTACAACATTCAAATCACTGGCTACACCCCTAGCATCAGATACAAGAAGTATACCAACCCTCTGACTTACACAACGGTGTCCACAGCAAACAATCATGGTCCCCACTTTGGAAAGCTGATAGGGCTACGCCTACCTGACTTGGGTTGCTATGACAGTGAGTTCTGCAAGTACCACACAGCAGGCTGCATACAATTGCCAAATGGTGGCCAACAATTGGTACAGAGGCCATCACATGCACATGTGCAGATACCTATAAAAGCAGGCTGTACTTGCTGTCCACACATGCAATCATTTCATTGCAGGTACGGAGAGAGAGAGAGAGAGAGAGACACAGATAACAACAACAGAAAAAAGAACAAAAAATATAAAAGAAAATATATTGAAAAAAATAATATATTAAAAAAGATATATATAAAAAAAAATATATATATATATATATATATATATATATATATATATATATTGAAAAATAAAAAATATATTGAAAAAAATAAGATATAAAAAAAAATTACAAGACACACGGAACTGACAAATACAAACACATACAAAGGAAAGGTATGTAACAGATATGTATTTACTAGCATGTAGTAGATGTTTTTGAAGAGTACTCCACATAGTTTGAATCATCCATATGTAGCAGCAGTACGTATCTACGCACAGATGCCCTGCATAACTACTGCCATGGAGAAATCAGTGTGTAGCTGTGTGCAGTGGGATATGACTGTGACATATGTAGTTCAGCAATAAATGTTAAACATCTGATCCATGTTATCTGTGTTCTGTACAGTAGTGTGTACAATGTCTGTTTGGGGGAGTAGCGCATACAGTTATATAAACATGGATGTGACAGAGTAACAAATGCATGACAGTCATATTAATGTGTAGCTTAGCATTGGCAACAGCTGCACCAGGCTAGTATGCTAATCTAGCATTTGCAGCTATATATACACCCTCTAATATTACTGTGTGCTGACATGTGACACCTGTTCATGTTGCAGCAAGGCCCAACAGGTCAGCCGTGAGGTACACGGACTTACAACAGTGTGGTCCTTGTGTGTGTATGGCACACACATACGGAGAGATCTGTCTGTGTCAGATATATTAGCATCTGTACATGTGCATAGAGCAAGGGACATACTGCAACTGTTTGTGAAAGTTGGACATATATATGTTGTTGAAGGTTATGTGCATATTTCTATGTAGGTTGTAGTGTGTGGCAAACAAGACAGCATACAGTGCTGGTATATGACATGTGGTGGTTAAACGTTGTGGGTATGATTTGTCAGGTTTGCAGTGTTGCAGTCAGTGAGGCCTGCTAAAGCTACATGGGCTGAGAACACCGTCAATGCATTCTGCACAACACTGTACAATATTATGACATAACTGTATATCTCACAACCTTCGCATAATTGATATTCCCACCATGAAAGGTGGACTGTATATATGCCTATATTTACATCTATATGTACACCAATGGATGTTTATGTGTGTGTGTGTGTGTGTGTGTGTGTGTGTGTGTGTGTGTGTGTGTGTGTGTGTGTGTGTGTATATATATATATATATATATATATATATATATATATATAGAGAGAGAGAGAGAGAGAGAAGGTCATATTTACTGCAACAGATGCCTGGTGATAAAGCCATGGACTCAAGCTCAATGTTGACACTGCATTGGCATCCCTTCTTGCAAAAACTCTGTACCCATTAACTACCACATAGGTGGTAGTCTACTTAACACCGAAGGTGTGATAAGAGACCATGGGACACAGGTGGACAGTAGTCTCCCCTTTGATAATCACAGTGACACACTAGTCATGTAATCTGTCTACGTGGCACATGTCATCACAAAAGGTGTGTCATCCAGGGAAATATAGGTCAGTGTTCCCCTCTACTCAACACACATAAAACCCATTATAGAGTACAATGCCCCATGTGGTATGTACCTCACAAGACATCTACAGCAACTGGAAAGGACACAGACATACCCCACAAAGAGTAATACTGGCCTCAAACAGATGCCCTATGCAGACCATCTCACAAAACCACAGCTAGACTGTGTTGCAAACCACCTACCCAGAGGTGACCTCTGCCTAACATACAAAGCTATGTCAAACCCAGAGCTGTTGGACATGCTCCACGTAAACAGATCACAATCCCTATGAGCTACACACTCTAGGGACCTAAACTTTGTGACCTCAATAAACAGCACATGCTGGAGGGATAGATTCCTATCTCAGAGACATCCCATACTCTGGAACAAACCACCTATCAATAGCAAACAAAGCTCCTAATTAGAAGTCATCATAAATAATCCTGATGATTGTATGGGAGATAGGAAATACACCCCGGGAATCACCTCTGTGGCTCTGCTTGACAGGGTCACATGAAATGAAATTACCTGTGTGTCAAAGGCCAGGGTAGCGTATGGCTAGACATCTATATGCCCTAGGGCCAATAGCCTATTACCTACCTATGAACCGATACACACCCACATGTACTTGTTGCAATAATTGCTATGTGAGGTTGACTGAGTGTGATGGTGAATGTGTTGGTGAATGTTTCAGAGTTCTGTATATGTGTGATAGCTTAGTGGGAAACTGTTTCAGTCATGGTATTATGTGTCCTAGCTGTGATCCCAGCAAAAGATGTGTATGCTATTTCTAGGCAGAAAAAGCAGTATGCCATATGGTCTAACGTAGTCCCTTGGTGTCGACTGGGGTGTCCCATTGTAGGCTACAGCAGTACATGTATGCTTATTGAGTGTTACTGCTGGTGAATCCAACTCCTGTATGAACTGTAGTACTACCTGAAGCTGTATGCCTAAACATCACAGTATGGTGTATGTCCACATTTCTTGGAACCACTGTTTTGTGTGTTCCCTATAGTCCTCACAGATTACATACCTCAGGCATAAGGTTTTGTAACAACTGACACACAGTACTGTATGGTACACAGGTAAAGGTCATCTGGGTTGCCATACCTTTGTGTCTGGTATGTATGTCTGATGTGTGTGTGGGTATGCCTGTACCATGTCCTTGGTCATATGTGTGTTACAGGATATAAGTGCGTATCTAGCAAAATGTATAGTCTAGTAGAGAAGTATACCACCTATATTAACGAATGTGCACATATGTTAGGCAGGGGGTTGCCATCAATGACTAGTGTGGTATACTGGTAATACTGTAACTGGACTTTACAATCATTGCAATGGATTACATGTTTCTTTATGCATTAGCTTGATATATACCTCCTGTGGCTATGTGGTGCATTGTGTTGCATACAGTGTGTCATGTACTGTTGTATAGTCTTACATACTGGTTTATCTTTGTTGCTGTGCAAAACATGGTTTGATATATAGAGTGTGCCAGGCACTGTCAGGCAGTTGTGGGTTGAGCACTGATATGTGGTATTGAAAGTGTGTATCCTCTGACAGCCAATAGGTTGCTATATATGGCAGTTAATTGATATCTGTACTTTAGAATGTTAAATGTGCCACATGACTTGCTCACACATATTGTTTCATTGCCTTCCAGGGTCATGGCCCACCATCGTAATCCCTTATATAGCCCAGCAGAGGAGGAACAGATTACAACTAGCTTGGTTCAGCACTATGCCCTGCTGTTCTCAAGAACCATCCAGAACCAGCATGAGTGGACTGCACTGTGGTAAACTCTTGTCCGTAGGGTAAATGACATAGGCATGCATAACTGGACATATGAGCAGGTACGCCATCACTGCACTGATTTAATTAGACATGTCCGGCAGCATGCGTCTGATATCCGTAGACAACAGCTTGCCACAGGTGGTGGGGTAGCCATCCACCCCCCCCTCACCAGACTGGAGGAGCTGCTCCTGACCCAGGTGGCTCCTGGCCAACAACAACAAAAACTAACATGTATCATCATGGAGGCCGGAGCCACCTAGCAAGTTGACACGGAGCGTGCAGGTAACATGGCATAGCTGTAGACTACTGTTACCTCTATTGGTAGATCATGCTTATGTGAGATGTGTACTGTGTAGTTAGAAGATGTGCTGCCTAGTGTTGTGCAATACTAATGACTAGGAATATAATCTGTAGGCCTGTGACTGTCAACTGTTGTACTACTGTAAGATTGCAAACACACAGTAGCAATGCCACAGTTGTTGTCACTGACAAACTGTCTCATATCCTTGTAGGTCCCTCTGGTGTGACAGCAAGGCAGCAGACCCATGCTGGTGAGTGTGTTCTACATTTAATATTGCTAATTAAATGTGCATGTCATAGGTGAGGTGTAGGCCATGTACACGTAACACACCTGCGCATAATGCATGCTGTGCATGTTTGCTGTGAGACTATGCACATCTCAGTAACTTGAGTAGCTGCCTCAAACACATGCAATACACAAAGCATCCCACACAATTGTGGCAACACTGTAGTGGAAATTGGATAGGCAGAGTCAATACACATGCACACAACATACACAACTGTGTCATACGCAGTACACATTAACATGCTACACATGGTGCATTCAGACATCTGCTGTAAGGTCACACTCCAGTATCACAAATGTCATCCACACAGCACACATAATATACCTGAGGGGTAGAGGCCTTTCATGTGGCTGTGCGCCACTCTTCAACACATAACACATTCATGTTAGGCAATGCTCCCTATTGGGCACCTTACAAACCCATGAAACAACTTGGTTGTGAAATGTTGAATGTAGCTATGGTACTGCAGTTCAGGTACAGCATGCTATGTGCCGGTCTGGCACACACTAGTAGCCTTGAGTGACCACATGATGCTGCATGATGATGGCTCATGGTACTACACCCCATCCAGTTACAGTGACCACAGTACTACACATAGCATTAATTGCTATGCACCTCAAGTTGTGTGTGTGCAAACATATGCACCTATACACAATATGCATAGCAATCACCATTTGTACAAAGTGACACACATATGTCTTGTAATGCTATTGAGTGTATAGGTCACATGACACATTGTGTATGTGTGATGTTTAATGTTGCAGTTGTGTTGTAGCATGCCATGTCATCGCTGGCACTGGCATGTCCACAATATGTCCTACATGCACCATAACCACTGTACAATGGTTATGTTGAGCAATGGTATTCCATCAGGTATACATGCACCACTCATCCTGTGTGTATACATAGCATGCATGTGCTAAACCTGTGTCCACAATTATCTGCCAAAGACACAGATGCTCTAATCAGAAATGGATATCTATGTGACACACAGATACACATCCAGCCGTGTTATGTATACCTGTGAGTAATGGTGCACAGGACATTACAGAGCTTTTAATACTTGCACAGCAATGTTGTGTCCATGTACACATTGAGTTCCAGGGTGAGGCCAATCACTGAACAACAACATACATGCATCAAACCCATGTATACTGTTATTAGCAAGGGCTGTCTACACTCGCACTGCATGATGTTGAGCAACACACGTCCTGCATGCTGACATGTGTGATATAACTGTTTGGCTTGAGATACTGTACCCCACCATCACCCGCTATTGAGTATGTTCTGGATTGCTGGTGGTGTGTGTGTGTGTGTGTGTGTGTGTATTTGTCTGTTTTAGTGAGGAGTGTGCATGTGTGCATGTGTTCATGTGTGCATGTGTTCATGTGTGCATGTGTGGATGTGTTCATGTGTGCATGTGTGCCGACATCATGTACAGGTCATAAAGTGTGTTTCCTGTCTTCCTCTCACAGGTGCTGAGTTTGGGCTGGTTCACTGCAGCAGGGAAACTGATGTCACTGAGCAAAATAGTAATAATGATGATGTGTGTTGAGGCACAGGCATGTTTGCCAGGGTCTGTCATTGGGCCACCAATCGACAGTACACAAGTGTCCACCCCATCCATGCACACAGTCATACTGCCAATACATCCATCACCAATGCCCTTAGCTGAGGGACAGCATACAGTCGGCATTGGCCAGGACAGTGTGGTATCTATGACACATGCATCCCGACACAGCAGCCATACCCAGATGTCTGGAAGGGTACCACATAGGCAGATGTCCAGAGGTTCTCGTCGGAGCACTGCTGCTCATCATGCCACTGGCAGACGTGCCACAGGTCTTACAACCTCACGCATGTTCCAGGCTGCCATGGAGGCACAGGCATGTATGGAACGGTACACCAGACAAGGACTGAGGGCACAGAGGTCACATAACACCGCCATAATTGACAGTATCCATGACCTAGCAGGTGCCATCAGTAATTACACTGAGGTCACTGATAGACGTTGGGGTGAGACATTAGATGTCCTCCACAATGTCATGTCCATGTGTCAGGACAGTGCTGGATGGTTGAGTCGTCGACGTGGATGTATGCCAGCAACATCAGCAGCTGGCAATTGCCGCGGACGTCCCTCAAGTCACAGCCACTCCCGTAGTGCCAGTACCAGCCCCAGCAATGTTGGGGGTGGGATGTCCATAAAACATCCTAGAAGACCACGTGCATGTGGCTCTGGACAGTCCCAGCAGGAACCTGGATCCAGTGTACATCCATCTACCTCTGGGGATAGTACCCAGTCTGGCTTAGTACCTGATAGTGTCAGTAGCACCCCTGCCAGGCACAGGTAATGTATCCGTGTCCAGAGACGGTGATCTGTAAAGCCTGGAAGGCACAATCTGTGGCTGTCCCACAAATACCCGTATATGGCAGCCACATGGTGGAACTGTGTGCATGCAGACACACACACACATAAACCAGACACCTAGGGCTAACACATACCCACACACATTACATCAACATTGGCCCATAGCAGTACTCTTGGCCCTCACACACAGATACATGTCGATTGTATGGCTCACTGTAGGCCTCTGGCAAACCAACAACACACCCTGTGCATATGATGAAACCTGTGCCACCTCCTGTCATCTGTAACATTGATGTAGGAACAGGCTACCATGGTGCTGATGCACAGGGTGACTTTACAGCAGTATAGCAATGTTAGCATGTTGTCAGCAGTAGAGTGTAATGATATGCTTGAAGGTGTAGCCGAGCAGACATGATGCATTAAAGCAATGATTGTCAATGTAGTATTGTTTACACCAGGGTTAGTTCCAATAGTGTATTGTCCACCCACGTGCCACTTGGCTGATGTGTGTAGTATTGGCAGCATGTGTTAGAGAGTGGACAGCATGTGTGGGATGTGTGTAGCACAGATTTGCAGGTGTACATTTGTGAACATGGTGGAGGTGCATTGTCTGCATGTACGTGCATAGTGGACACATGGGCAGGGTGACATGCCCTGTATTACACAGTAACACTCCATAGTTTCTATTGGTGGCCAGTATGCATTGTACTACACACATTTCAGAACTTAACTACACATGTGTGTATGACATGGTTTGACACTGTGCTGTGGGTGATACTGTTACTATCTGTCATTGTTTTGCATTCTGGTAGTATACATAACTTCAACAGCCTGACCATAACCAATCGTTAGATGATGTCTTGACAACTGACACACATATGTAGGACACACAGTAACATTTGGATCCTTCAGATACTATACTATGCCAGTAACCAGTGGTATTCACCTGCACCCATTACTGAGACCACTCCTGTTTGGCATATAGCTCTCTTAGGTACAAGCAATCACAGTAGGGATATGTCCGTCCATGTCTGGTAATGCATACTGTGGCCTATAATGCATTCTCCAGATGACACACACATCCTCCACAAGGGTATCATACAAACAGATACCTGTTGTCAAACTCATGCTGTAAAGCTATAAGCCAACCAAAGCATAGTCATCCACCTTTACGGAACATAGTATCCCCACAGTACCACATAGGTAGTAGCCACTAACATGAAGAACAGGTACCGATGTGTACATGCAACTAAGTGTTATGTCATCTCTCCTTTGATAATCACATTTCCAAAGGTATTTTGAAATCCCTCGGTGGATCACATAAGCAATAAGGGGTCTGCATGCATATCCACAAAGGTTGTTGTATACCTATAATGAATGGTCAACATTGACAGACTTTGCTGCATTTGAACTGGTCTGACATATACCTCGGCCATAAACCCTCACTCACACAATTCAATAGAAACCATAATGAATATGTGTGCACGGATGACCTAGGCCAGGGATCACTGCAGTGGCTGGCCTTGTCACAAGCATACAGATGTGACCTAAGGTCTGGAAAGCAGCAGCACACTCTAGCAAAGATGACAGATGTGTTCTTGGAGAAAGCAGGGTTCCCACACATGCAATAATTGAGGTCACATGTATGTATATGTATTCGCCACACAGCTACCTCACATGTGCATTGCACATACTGTTGTCATACTGATATGTCATACAGTAGTAAAAGCAAAACCCACAACACATTGATTAACAGTGTCACACACATAGAGCACACACACACTCACCAAGTGCAGGATTCAAACCCCTACCTAACTACTTCATGATACTAGAGGAGTATGTATTAACACAACATGCTATACACATTATTGTGAGTTCTCTTTTCCACAGGTATATTTGTAGGATGGTGACATCATCAGACTTGATCAAGATTAGTATACCACTTTTAAGGTGTTTTACTACTCTCCAAAAGGGTTTCTCCTCTCCAAGTAGATCACATACAAACAGACACACACACACGCACACTTGTCAAGTGCAGGATTCAAACACCTGCCTAACTGGTTTATGATACTACAGGAGCACGCATTTACACAATGCGCTATACACATTACTGTGAGTTCTCTTTTCCACAGGTATATTTGTAGGATGGTGACATCATCAGACCTGACAAAGATTAGTATACCACTTTTAAGGTGTTAGAGTACTCTCCAAAAAGGTTGCTCCTCTCTAAGGAGATCACACACAAACACACAATTGTAAAGTGCAGGATTCAAACCCCTACCTAATTAGTTTATGACACTACAGGACTACACATTTACATAAAGCGCTATACACATTACTGTGAGTTCTTTTTTCCACAGGTATATTTGTAGGATGGTGACATCATCAGACCTGACAAAGATTAGTATACCACTTTTAAGGTGTTTCACTACTCTCCAAAAAGGTTGCCCCTCCCCAAGGAGATCACACACACATGTCAAGTGCAGGATTCAAACCCCTACCTATCTGGTTTATGATACTACAGGTGTACGCATTTACACAACACACTATACACATTACTGTGAGTTCTATTTTCCACAGGTATATTTGTAGGATGGTGACATCATCAGACTAGACAAAGTGGGTTACATTAGGTGACATTAGGTGGGCTACATAGAAGGAATGTCTAAACACTTTGGCCATGTGATCATCAAAGGAGAGTTTACTATCTACCTGTGTCCCCAGGGCCTTAATGACTTTCTCCATACATACTGGAGTACCACCTATGTGGTAATTTGTTTGCACTTTGTTTTAGCCAAAGGGGATGACTATGCATTCTTTGGCATTCTGCTTGAGGGCATTGTTTTGACACCAGGTATCTGTCTCTGTAAGACCCTTCTGGAGGATGTTTGTGTCAGCCGTAGAGTTGATTATGGACCACAGTTAGCAGTCATCTGCAAACCTGTTCAGCCATACTCCTCCCGTGCTTTCCTGTACCTCTGAGCAGTGTCTACTGAACAGGTGGGGTCCCAGGGCCAAGACCTGTGGGATGCCATTTGTGACTGGCTTAGAGTCGGGCATGGCACCCACAACTTTGAACATGTGTGTTTGTCTGTGAGCCACTTGGCCACTCATCCTGTGACATAGCTGTTAATGTTCAAGCTGGTAAGCTTGTACATGATGACAGAGTGGGGAATGGTGTAGAAAGTCTTTAGTGAGGTCCAGGTGGGCTGTGTGAACTACTTTCACCTCCATCTATGTCCTTGGTAACTGTTTTAAATAAGTCAACTATGTTTAGGAGGCAGGATCTGCCTTTAACAAGGCAAGGTTGTATAGAGTCCAATGTCTGGAGGTCCCCAATGTCTCTGTTTATTGGTTCCGTGACAATTTGCTCAATAGCTTTGTAGACCAGGCTGAGTAGACATATAGGGCAATGGTTTCCAGATTCTGCTGTGTCACCCCCTTTGTGGAGCTGGATGACTGCTAGTGTATGCCATTCTTTGGGTACATAGCCTGTGGTACGATTGAGTCTGGACAGTGAATGTAGGTGAGGGTGTAGTTCCTTTTGGGCCTAGTGTAAGACGCAGCCTGGGACACCATCCAGTCCCACTGATGCTGTGTTGCTAGCTTTGGAGAGGACTGTCTTTATCTGCATGTCCATGAAGTCTGGGGCTCTGCATCCTTCTGTGATGGACACAGGCCCTTTTGGGGATGATGGGGGGGGGTTTACACTGAACTTGTCCCCCAGGATGTGGGCAATGAAAGTTGGTTCAGTGTATTTCTTGCCATTTGTCAGTAGCTGACAACATATTTGGAAGTTGACACCTACATGTCTGGTATAGCTACCGAAGGCTTTGTGGTTGTTATTCTTACATTCCTTGGCAATTTGTCTTTAGAAACTGTCCTTGGATTATTTTATGAGCGATCATTGTTTCTTCCTAATAATGATCAGTGATGCCTTTCCTTTAGTGAAGTTGGCTCTATCATGTGTTAGTTTCCTCCTTATGTTGTCTAGCTTATTTATGGGCAACGACCACCAGATTGTTTTCTTATTTTTGGAGGAGTGCATCTTGGTTTTATTTGTGATGTCTCGATCCATGCATCCCTGTAGATGCTCATAGGATGCACTTGTAAATGATTTAGCAGATTGTATATCATTATCCTATAGCAAGAGGGCTTTGGAACTTTCCACTTTGGTCTTGGGAAGTGTGCAGTTTGCTTTTGAAAATGTCTTCACAGTGGTTTTATTGACTGGGTGGGGTGGGGGGATGTGGTTGTCCAGTGTGATTACTTTATGATCTAATATTACCAGCGAGGGGTTTATCTCTGTTGTGGAACACTGGTATCCCATGTTGGTGATGATCATGTTCAGTATGTTGTCATCTCTAGTGGGCATGATGACCAGCTGTTCCAGGGTGTTAGAGTTTTTAAACTCTAGGAAACATTGAGCAAAGGACGTTGTACACAAGTAATTCTCCCACTCAATGTTTGGGTAGTTGTAATCTCCTCATATAATGGTGTTTGATAGGACCTTTATATTTTCCACTGTTCTCAGGAATACTGAGTGAGGTTCCTGAGACAAGGTAGGTGATCTGTATTAGGCTACAATCTGATGAGCAGCTTTGCCCAATGTTAGTTGCACTTGCATGGTCTCCGAGGCCTCATGCTGTGCCACTAATCTGAAGGTGTGGGTATCCTTAAGGTAAATGGGTACACCCCTTCCTTTTGTATTTCAGTCATGGTTTTGGGTCTGAAGGTCAGAGGGATTGTGAGTATTTTACATGGAGCATGTCCAACAGCTCTGTGTTTGACATAGCTTTGTATGTTAGGCAGTGAACACCTCTGAGTAGGCGATATGCAAGGGAGTACAGATGGAGCATTTTGAGATGGTCTATGTATGGCATGTATTTCAGGCCACTAATGCTCTTTGTGAGGTATTGCTGCAGGCTTTCCAGTTGTTGTAGTTGTCTTGTGAGGTACATAGCAAAAGTGGCATTGTACTCTATTATAGTTCTAGTGAGTGATGAGTAGAGGAGAACAATATCCTCTTCTAATCTGCATGAGACACATTTTGTGATGAGGTGTACCACATAGGAGGGTTTCCTGACTACTGTGGGGATGTGATTATTACAGTTGTGTCCACTGTCCACCTGTGACCGAAGGTCTCTTGTCACACTTTCAGTGTTAAGTATACTACCACCTATGTTGTAGTTCTTGGCTACAGAGTTTTTAACAAAGGGGATGACAATGCACCTTTTGGCATTGAGCTAGAGCCCATGACTTTGACAACAGCCATCTGTCTCAGTGAGGCACTTTTGTAGGATGTCCAAATCTTTAGTGTTTACAATTATGGCTCCTAGTTTGCAGTCCTCTGGAAACTTCAGTAGCCACAGACCTTCCATGTTAAAGTTTACTTCAGGGAAGTAGATACTAAACAGGACAAGACACAGGACTGGACCCTGTGGTACTGCACTCGTCACTGGTCCAAAGTCATACTTGGAGTCTGCTACTTTCACAGTGTGTGTTCTGTCAGTAAGCCTGTTGGCAACCCATCTTGTGACATAGCAATTTATACCTAGTTTAGTGGGTTTATCTATATTTCCAGAGTGTGGGGTGGTGTTGTAAGCCATGGCAGGATCTACATAGGCTGTGCGAACCACTTTACTCTTGTCTACGGTTCTGGTGACTGCTTCAATATCATCTGTCAGGTTAAGGAGACATGATCTGCATTTTACAAACCTAACATGGTTGTGGTCCAGGGTTTGGGGATTACCAATGGAATTTTTTATAAGTTGCATGATGATACATTCCATGGCCTTGAAGAGCGGGCTCATCAGGCTAATGGGGCACTAGTTCCTGGGGTCCGTGGTGCCTCCACCCTTGTGTAGTGGGATAACTGTCACTGTGCACCATTCAGCAGGCACAAAGCATGAAGTGAGGCTATGACTGCACATGGTATGTCAGTGTGGTGCATGTTCCTTCTGTGGTTTGTGTAGGACACAGCCTGGGAAGTTATCTGGTCCCATGGCTGCTGTGATACTGGCTTTGGAGAGTGTTGTTTACCTGTGCAGCTGTGATGACAGCAACTTTGCAGTCTTCCATTATAGAGATGTGCCCTTTCATGGGTGAGAAGGGGGTAAAGTTAACACTGATCCTATCTGCCAGGATGTTGGCAATATCAGTTGGGTCTGTATATTTAGTGCCATTGAGCTGTAATTCAGAACAGGTCTGAGTGTAGCCATGACATGGACCTGTCTGTTGGCCAGAGATCTCCTGAGTAGACAGTATGCAACAGAGTACAGATTAGGTTACATTCAGTCTTGTTGCATGGGGCATCTGTTTGAGGCCAGTAATCCTCTTGTTAGGGAACTTCAGTGGTCTTTCTGGCTGCTGAACGTGCCTAGTCAGATTCATCGCAAGTGTGTTGTGGTACTCTCTGATGGGTCTGATGACTGATGAGTAGTGGGAACCTCCTTTGACCTACATGCACAGACCTTGGCATTTTGTGTGAACACATAGCATGATTTTCTGACAACTTTGTGAATTTGTTTCTGGAAGTAGAGATGACTATCCACATTTGTCCATAGATCCCTTATTATCACCTCCGTATTTAGCCTGTGTGTGTGAGCATGCCCAACATGACCTTTCAGTATGTTGTTGCCTGACATTTGCTTTATTTGTTGTTGCCTGACATTTGCTTTGTTTATTTAAGTGTGTGAGCATGCCCAGTATGACCTTTCAGTGTGATGCTGAATGAAATCCACTACATTTGTTGAAGTGTGTGAGCACGCCCGATATAGACATTTATACTATATGTGTATGGAAAATCAAGTTGTATTTTTACAGCAGGGCTCACCTTTGTGTCATAGATCAACAGGGATCATGCTGTGCCTGCAGGGCTTCCATGAGACACTTTGCATAGACTTATCAACATTTCTACATACAGGGGGGACAGCTATTCTTTGTACATTTCTACCCGGGGGCACACCTGATTGTTACTGTGGGTGTACATAGGATAAGGGGTTCACCTGACACTTATACACATTTGCTATGCCTGCACTGCTATGTACGGTACACCATTTCAGTCTGTACTGTTGCCTATCGTACTGGCTTGAGGCATACTACTGTGCTACACATCTTAGCGTCCAATGTCACGTATATTAGATTGCGACTTCATAGCCTACACAACCCACATCACACCGCCTAGCCTGATGTTCTCTGTCTGCATAGGCCTGTGGGGGAGGTTACCCATATGCCTCTTTAGGGCCATGTTACAGCATTTCTTTGTGTTTGCATTAGTGTACAATTGTCCTGCTGTGTCTGTGCCACTAAAATGCTATCATGGCTTAGTGGTTCAGTACTGTGGCTATAGTGCACAGTATCCTGGGTTCAAGCCCTGTCACTGCTTTTTATTTTCATGCTGGGTAGACCAAACTGCTTAAGGGACAGTAAAGCAAATATGAGCATGTTTACCTGACTTTGCTCAACTTTGCCCGACCTTGCCCAACATTGCTCAATGTTGCCTGACGTTGCGCTAGTTAGCATGGGCAATTTTGTTTACATATACTAAATATTGGTAAAAGCTGCTTAGCACTGCTTTATATTGCTTAAAACATGGCAATCATGCCTCAGGTGGTGCTGCAGAGCTGCCTTTGTCAGATGCACATACTACACTCCCTATACATGTTTGGAAACAGGTAGTGTCAAGTTAGGCATCCCTTTTATTTTATGTGTGAATCAGAGAGAGGTATCATTTGCAGGGTTCCTACTGAGCCAGTGTATGTGCTATGCATTGCCTCTTTGCCAAGGCCAAGGCATACTGGGCACGCCTCCTTCTGCCTACTGGGGCAGGCTCAGGTTGTTCCTCCTCCAGGTCACGCTGTGCCTGTGCAGGCCTTGGCAATGGTGGGGGGCTGTTTGACCCTGCCCCATGCTGTTCCTGCTGCAGCTGTTTTCGCAGGATCATATTGTGTAGCATGGCACATACCATGACAATTTGGGTACATGTAGTTGGTGAGTACTGCAAGGCTCCACCAGATGTGTCCAGGCACCGGAACCGTGACTTGAGCATCCCAAACACACGCTCAATTACATTTCGTGTTTGTGCTTGTGCCTCATTATGGAGTTCTTGTTCAGGTGTGTGTGCATTTCTAATGGGTGTCATCAGCCACGGCTCCAGTGCGTATCCAGCTTCCCCCCTAGGTGACCGTCAGGGATGTCCCCATTGGCAAATGTCTGGTACAGCTGCATCAGATGCCAGATATGGGAATCGTGGTAGCTTCCTGGACAGCCAGCACACACATTCAGTATTATGCCCTGGGCATTGCACATGACCTGACAGTTGATGGAGTGGAAGCCCTTGTGGTTGATGTAGGCCCTACCCTGCTGACCAGCTGGTGCTTTGATGTGTATGTGCATGCAGTCAATTGCACCTACTACCTCAGGGTATTCCGCTATTTGCTGGAAGAGATGCATATTGCTGGCCAATACCTCACAGGAATTGGGGAAATATACATGATCACTGACATGTGCTGACATGGCATTCAGGAAATGGTGCAGTACCCTGGATGCTGATGCCTGTGAAATCCCCATCATATCACCAGTTGGTCTCTGGAAGGTACCCGTTGCTAGTATTCTTAGGCCAACACATACCTTGGTTTCCACTGGGATGGATTCCCCTCTGTTGGTTCTGTGTGTGAGGCGTGGCCTGCACAGCTCAACAATTTGCTGCAGGAGGTCTCTGTCCACTCTATAGCGCTCCACTATCTCCAGCTCATGCAGTCCCTGGTAGGTTACCCTGGGTCTGTACACTCTTCTCCGTCTCCTCACTGTGGGTTGCTCAGCAGCATTCACAATGGCACCACCCTCAGCATCTTGCACATGTTGCCTTATAATAGCAATGGCAGCCCCTAACATTTTTTTGTCTCAGTTAAGCTTTTTAAGTTTTCACTTCTCTTTGTAGACTGCAGTGTTGCAGTGTTTCTGAGAAAAACATGGGGGAATGTTGTTTGCAGAGTTTTAAGTGCTGGGCTGGGCTAGTGTACTGCCTGTGTAATTGGCTGATTCTGATTGATTTCACCTGGCAGCTCTGCTAGTTCTCCTTGGTTAACTTCCTTCTACTTCTTTTCCTTCCTTTTCCCTTTGTGTTCCCACAGGGGGCAGCGCCGCGCACACATGCGCACACAGGCTTACACAGGCTTAGGCAGGAGAACATGCGCGTACCTCGGCTTAGACAGCCTTACACAGGCTTACACGGGCGCATACACAGGCATAGATGGGTTTACAGATGCGCACATGCGCGCACACAGTGTAAGCATCTTTGCAAGAAACTTTAGTGATATCCACGGCGTATACCTTCAGTTTCTGGGTTTCAGTTAAGACAACTGTAGACACGCCTCTTCCAGTCCTGAGTAATTTACAGCAAACACATGCTACTCTGCTCCAATAAGCTTACAGTCTTTGATACATACCCCCTCATGATGTCACCTATTTTCTACTCTGTTACTCCCCTAATCCTACTCTTACACTCTAGGGACATGGTTCACATGGCAGGTAAAATTGTGATTCACTATCCTTAACCTCATTTGCATAGGATTGCCTACTAATGCTTGGTTACATCTCTCAGACTGAGCTTCCCCCCTTAGCAACCACTACTCAGTAGCCATGTTGTCTTCAGCATGCCATTCACCTGCATGGCAGAAGAATATTTTTAATAAAATGCCTATTTTTGGCTTTTATTTTTTTTTCTGGTTTTTAGAGCACCGCACGTTTGCGTGGCGCTGCGCTATGCTTAAACATCGGAGAAAAAATATATTTTTTATATTTTTCAACAGATAAAAATGCCACTGGCCTTATATTTGGCCATTGGCATGCTTCCTCAACTGGATGCATCCTTTATTTGGAGCTGTCATAGCTCCGTTTTGCTATTTGCAGAACAGTACTCCGTTACCAACAGAGTACATTTCTGCAAATAACACTACTCTTACTCGGACAGGTTAGTGTTTCCTGGATCGCAAATTCACCTCATTTGCATAGGTTTCAGCAGCAAATGAGGTAATTTGCATAACATAACACTGTCCGTGCAAGAGTAGTTTTAGGAGCTTTCATGCACGCCCCTGCTGGCTGTTCCTGGATCGCTCGGCAGACATATTGGCTGTCTGGAGTCTTACTCTACTCTTAGACTCTGTGCAAGCCTTCGTGAATCCGGCACTAAAACTTTCATCCTGAGCCACTGAGTTAAAAGTACGGTTGATTAGGGTCAAAAAAGCTGTATAAAACATCAAGAATGCAATGTTAAGAAATAGAATTTAAGAAAGTGTAGAACATTTAACCATAAAACAAAAAAAATACTGTGGAACTCTACAAGGGGAGTTACACAACAACAGACCTCTCACAAAATTCAAACAAACTAAACTTTATTAATCAGACCAAATTGGATTAAGTGCCTTTGTCCTATAAACTGGGACTGCATCAGAAAAAAACCTGCAATGACTTAGCTTCCTTATATAGCTAATTCTTAGAAGGCGCACTATCCCAAAAAATATAATTTCTTTCTAAAAAAATCCAATTATAAAATCAAAGTAGGAAATAAAAACACAATTTATACTCAAGTAAGCCATTACTTAAAACAGTACAATACATTTCTCTAGAAGTGTGTATAGATAAATGCATAAATAAAAAAATAAATCAACACAATTATACAACCAACGTAAAACATTGCTGGGGGAATTAAAAGTGAGTGATGGTAGAGCACTATGGTTAAGAAGGTGGCGTAGTAAATGCAAAGCTTGGTGAGATGGATTTAAAATGGCAGGAGGGTGTCACAGCATGGTATGTTTCCAAGTAAATAAACTGGTTCATCCCACCAGTATTGTGCTTGCTTATAATTTTTCTCTCTTTGAGTTCTGCTCAAGGAAGTAAATGAAAGGCATTAATGTCTTAAATTTAAGAACAGTTTGATTTACTTGATATTTTTCCACTTTTTATAATCCAGAGAAACCCAGCAGATGGTGCAAGACAGAGCTATAAAGGAATGCATATTTGTAATGATTATTTAGTATCTTAGGCTTTACTAAAGAACATTATAAAAACTTAAAACTTACTGCATATGTACAACTACATAAGGATGTCAACGGAGTTAAGGAAATGAACTTTTGTAATTAATTCGCCAATTGCAGAAGTATGGAACATGCCAAGATATTTTGTTGTTAATATGGCAAGGTCACCAACAATTTGTATCAGAGTACAAGTGATATTTCAGATTTACTAATACAGCATTACATTAAGGACATATAATCAGTAACATTTTTCTTTCTTTCCTTTTCGGTTTAATAAAGGCACAGATAAGGGTTTGCACTGTGTATAAGGAAAAGGTGGCAATGAAATTAGAATCAGTAGAATGTCATTAAGAAGTATCATTCTTTGCCTGTGTTTCTATCCTAGAGGAGTATGACAGCCAATATGTATGACAATTATGTTAAGTAGGGCTATCCAAGAGTATGGTAAAGCATAGCATTTCAATATATAAGGCTTTTTTTGATATTCTGACTATAAAACAGAAGTACATACTGTTAGATTTGAATTACATTCAGAATGAAGAAAAAAAATGGGCCTGAATAAAGGACTAATTATTTAAACAGCATGACTTTTCATTGAGATTTCTGACTATAAGACAGAAGTGCATACTGTTACATTTGAATTACATTCAGAACAAAGAAAAAAGCAGGCCTGAATAAAGGACTAATGTACTTAAACAGCATGACTTTTCACTAAGATTTTTGTCATTGTGCAATGTAAAAGCAAATTTAGCTTGAAGAGCCATGCAGTATATTAACTAGTCAGATATGTGCCTGCTTTGTGTTGGAAAGAGGTTGGGACATTCCCCTCAAAGGAGTAGTCCTTAGACTCTAAGGACATGTGACCAAGTTGGCCACTGTCCTTTCTCTTGACCAGTACATTACACTGTTTTTTGCATTTACTAAATTAAAGAAAATATATTCTTCTGTGTACCTCTTTGTTAACTGATCAGCACTAGCTATAAAACTGATTGCTTCCTGTAGTAACTGGCCTGAGGGTGGGAAGCCTGCTACACTCAGCCTTGGTCACCAACCCTAACCCCATTTCTACCCATCCCACCTTACTCTATTATTATACCTTTCACATACATCTATCAGCATGTCACCTCTTCCCTATACATCCCTAAACAACATTACTACTATCATATAAGCACTGCTGTTTATATTCACCTATTTCTCAATTTCCATCTAACATTTCACATCATTTCCAACAGCCTTCCTCCCCCCTATACTGCTTTGCACTATATCTGCTCCTAGTCAGACCCCTCCCACAGTAACTCTAAGTCATTCATGAGTAAATCTCCCCCTTCCATTCGTCCCAGTAATCTTTTCCTCACATACTGCAATAAGATAAATATTAATCTCTCATCTCTTCCTATAAAATATCTCTCAGCCTTGCCCTATTTATTTATTTATTGGCATTTGTTTACTGAGAAAGTTTGACTGAGCAGTGCCCCTTTTCAAAAGAGGCTTGGGGAAAAAATCCATTATATAATCATCATGGACATCATATAGATGTGTGAGTGTGTGTGTGTGTGTGTGTGTGTGTGTGTGTGTGTGTGTGTGTGTGTGTGTGTGTGTGTGTGTGTGTGTGTGTGTGTGTATATATGTATGTATATATATATATATATATATATATATATATATATATATATATATATATATATATCTATGGTTCTACTGCTTTTCATCGAATACCATGTATTCGAAAAAGAGCAGTAGACTGCTCAGTTACGCGAAAGTGCACTTATTCGAAAGTACACTTTCACGAACTCAGCTTCTATGAACGGATCGCACCACAGTGGAGGACAGCAGGAAAACATGCTATGTCCTCCACTGTGGTGCAGTAGTTATGGACCTTAGGGTTAGGGCACAGGTCATGGTAAGGGGATAGCCCTACTAGCTATCCCTTTACCATGACCCGTGCCCTAACCCTAAGATCCGTGACTACCGCACCACAGTGGAGGACAGGCTATCCTCCACTGTGGTGCGGTAGTCACAGACCTAGTTAGATGGGTCATGGTAAGGGGATAGCCCTACTAGCTATCCCCTTACCATGACCCACGCCCTAACACTAAGGTCCGTAACTACTGCACTAAAATTAGTAGTAGCCCATTCGCTAAAGTGGGTTTCGCGAAAGTGCACTTTCAATTAAGTGCACTTTCGCATAACCCAGGGTCTACTGTGTGAGTTCGAAGTGTATTTTCGAACTTATACAGTAGACCCATATATATATATATATATATATAGATATAGATATAGATATATATTATCGGGGGAATTTAGTAAAGGCTACATGGAGTCCAGCAGCTGTGTGATCCAGTAAATAGAGCAGAGGAACGTGCACGAGCATGAAGATGTGGAAGTGTCCGTGGAATCCAAATCACCTCACAAGGAGGTGAATTTCATGTAAACGAGGTCAAATGAGGGTGCTGGAGTGATCCAGCAAGCAGATAGGTAGTTGTGCAGACCCCATGTAGGTGTCCAAAGTGTGCACGGAAAATAACCATATACAAGAAATCAAAAATTGAACAGGAGCTGTAAAAGCCCTTTTAGAAGGTCAGGGATTGCATATTAGGGACAGATATGTTCAAAACTATGCCCTGTATGTGTAAAAAATAATGCAAAATAATATAAAATTATTTTTTTAATAGCCATATAAACGTTTGCTGTTATGCTACGCACTGGAACCATGGATGATAGGGCCCTGCAAGCAGTATATACAATGGTAGATTTCAGTGGTTGCTAACGAGGCAGATCTTGGAATAATGAAGTATCCAGGTTGTGTGCATAAATCAGTATGCAAATGAGCTGGGGATACTGAACAGCAGAAATGGCCTATTGTGTCTGCAGAAAAAACTGGTGTTGCCCCTGAACCATGTTGGTGTTCACAGAAGAGGTAGCTGACATCAAAAGGGGGTGTGCCATATTATGTTTAAGCAGATTGGAGCTCAGCATCGCCCGTTTGTGCGCCGCACAGTTCAGCTAAGCAGGGGTATGTGTCTTGTGCTGCTAAGCTTTGTTTAGCTGCGGGGCACGTGTTTTAGCTAGTTTAAGCTTTACTGATCATGCCCACATATGGGGGTGTATCCAGACTGCTGAGCACTATTCACACCAGCGTCGTGGGTTTGAGTGCCACGCCACAGTACTTAGCAGGGAAGGTATTTAAAAAAAAGGGAAACTGCCCGGGAAAGCCAATCATGTAGAAAATACTGATAACCCCTGTTCCACTTACACTGGACCATCCAAACCCCTCAATGAAGTACCTGACAGGTGGACTGCATCATAGTTATCCAATCACACAGGCTGCATCTGCAATATAAAGTATGCATACACCCCTCAATCTGATTTTTCCCACATATTCTGGACCATTGGAGTACACACGAGAATTTTACCTGACAGAATGCTAGCGGCTGCTGCTGCTCTGCTACATCTGTATGTGCTACAGGCTAAGGGCAGTGCTGATGGTGCTGCTGACAATAGGCCTAGACAGAGAAGGAGAAGAGTGTTCAGGCCCAGGGTAACCTTCCAAGGGCTACATGAGCTGGAGACTGTAGATCACTACAGGGTGGGCAGGGACATACTACAACAACTCACCAAGCTTTGTCGTCCACAATTCAGACCCAGAGCCAACAGAGGGGAACCCATCCCAGTGGAAACAAAGGTATATGTACCCCCTAGAATATTAGCTACAAGTATTTTTCAAAGACCAACTGGGGATATAATGGGGGTCTCACAAGTATCTGCTTCCTGGATGCCATGCAAACACATGCCAGTGAGCACATTTATTTACCCCACACCCTTGAGGAGAGGGCCAGCAGTATGCGTCACTTCCACCATGTAGCACACTACCCTGAGGTGCTGAGTGCAAAAGACTGCACTCATGTACACATCAAAGCACCACCCTGTGAGGAGGGTAGAGTCTACGTCAACAGCAAGGGGTATCACTCCATCAACTGCCAGGTTGTGTGCAATGCCCAGGGCATTATCATGAGTGTGTGAGCCAGCAGCCCAGGCAGCTATCACAACTCCCATATCTGGCACGCATCACAGCTGTACCAGACATTTGCCAAGGGGGGACATCCCATATGGCCATCTACTGGGGGATGCTGGCTATGCACTGGAACCATGGATGATGACACCCATCAGAAATGCAAACACACGTACCAAAGAATGCCATAATGAGGCACATGCACAAACTAGGAACATCATAGAGCATGTGTTTAGAATGCTCAAGTCATGGTTCTGGTGCCTTGATATGTCAGGTGAAGCCCTGCAGTGCTCTCCAGCAGCATGTGCACAGATGTTCACAGTATGTGCCATGCTACACAATATGATCCTGCAGAAACAGTAGCAGCAGGACCATCACAGTGAAGGGAAACACAGCCCCCCACCAGAGCCTAGGTCCCCATAGCCACAGGCACAGGGGAATTTGGAGGAGGAACCCCCTGAGCCTGTCCCTGTAGGCAGATGTAGGCATGGTTTTGGCAAAGAGGCAACACATAGCACATGCACTGACAACCTAGGGTCCTAGAGACTGACACCTTACTCTAACTTGCATACATAGTAAAAGGGATGCCAGCCACACCACACAACCTTTACCTTACCATGTATTGGCTGTGTACTGTGAGCATCAGACAGAGTCAGCCCTGAAACACAGGTCTCTCAACTGCTGCATCCACAAGGTAAGTCACTCTCCTTTACTACAAATGTAAGGGGTACTACACTATGGTAGCAAATGTATGGACCTGCTGCATGTATGTAAGGGAATAGAGTGGGTTGCTGGGCTACTTGCAGAAAACTAACAGCTAATTGGGACATCAGGTACTCTGTCCAATACTCGGTACCCCATAATACGCATGAGGTCAAAGGGCTGGAAAACCCACAGCAATATGCAAGTGGAATGCCAAATAGTGTGGTCATAGGATAGATGCAACACTTTCAATGCCAGAGTCCACCACCTGCAACACAGCAGTGTTCCCACACAACTGTAGTAACAGTATATGTTTACAAGGATATATCTGCAGACCACACAATCCCAGGGTGGTCACCAAGAACCTGCCCAAATGTCTTATTATACACAAAATGCACGGGTTACAGTAGGGCTTACACACTCTGTGTCTGTCAGTCTGCTGTTGATAGTGTGTGGAATTAAACCTCGCCTTCTGGTGGCTCACTGGGCTAAGTGCATTAGCATGGTTAATGTTGTTGATGGTTCAAAGCTGGCTGCATGTACAACTTTTGCATGTGAGGTACTCCAATGGTAGGAGTCCTACAGATTGTCAATATGCCTCAATCTGTTCATGCCAGAAAGCTGGACAAAGGCAGAGACAATGGGTGGCAGAGGGCAAAACAAACAAAAAATATACATATGCTCTGAGTAACTTAGTAAATGGCTAGTATAACAGCAGGTTGCAACAGGTTAGATTAGCAGCAGATTGTAAATTCCATCACTTAACTGTGTCAGTACTTACAACAATTCTGTGGACTGCATTTAGTAGTACGCTATTGGATTAACACAACTGTATGAGGAACAGAGCAGACATATGGGGCAGAATGCTGGACATTCTGCAAAAGCATGTACAGTGAGAGGTGTGAAGACTGTCACTCTGTGTGTGGTGTTACATCATGCACCCCAGTCACATCATACCTCTCAACCAGTTAGTGCAGGAAATCTGGACAAAGCCATGAACAGTGGTGGGACAAAAGCCCAAATACAAGGGGAATGATTAACTACTGTCCAGACAAATGTATAAAGTGCAGAGAATAACAGGCTGTGCATTAGCACATGGGTTTGCTGATGTCTATGGAGTCAGTACTCAAATGTCTGTCAGCATGTCCTAATGTCAGCCTATAAAGAGTTGTCAATAATGTACCAGAAATCCACAATTCTATGCACAACATAACATACATATGCAGAACTCTGTACATTTTATTACAATTGTCACACACGATAGGTATGAGACATATACTATGTTCCGCACACAGCCAGGGAATGCCTTGGACAAAATATCAAGGAGGTGACTGTTGAATCAGGTGCAGCAGCCAAATGGCTGCATCACACAAAATCCAGGACTGGAGTACAGGTAGGTCTGGCCTGGAGTCAGCTTGTAAGTACTGACAGTCACATTGGGCATGCTCCTAAACTTAGTTAACTTCAGCCCATGTCTGATGTCTCATCTGCCTGAGGAACTGATAAATGAAAATATGTGTATGCATACAGGCAGCTATGTATTTGTCACTCCTTATCCCCCCTCACACATGATTAACCAATCTATCAGTTTATGGCACAGATATTTTATATATATATATATATATATATATATATATATATATATATATATATAGAAAGAGAGAGAGAGAGAGATACATAAACGTGTAGCGTGATTTAGACCCTTCAAATATATCTATATAACACAGTCACATACACACACAGCTACAGTCAAAGACAAATCCACTAGGACTAAATCTCATTCTAACGTTAATCCTTTTTTTCAAAAGAGGAACTACTCGACGAAGACGAACATTCTCACCAGAAGTCGAACCTTTCTGGGATCGAACTCTTCAGGCGACGAGACCTGAATAAAGACTGTCAACATTTTAGTATAATAAACCTTAGTGGGCATTTGTTTACTGATTGTGAGTTGAAAGTTTTGCGTTACGGCCTAAACTATGTTCCAAGTAATAGAGCTAATATCGGTAAGACCATATTAGATATTAAGAAATATACCAGGAAGTTAAATTTGGCATATATAATGCAGGATATTTCGGCTACTGACAAAGTTCTTTTCAAACCATCATGTTTTACACCCAAATTACAGCATACAATTAGAGTGTTTGAAGATTTATGTATCCAGGATGCTACCTATTTGTTGGAACACAAAAGTAGATGCACCAACAATTTAGATAAAGATGAAAGGAAAGCATTACACAATTTACAGGTTTTGAACAAGGAATTTAGATACATGAAAAGTGATAAAGGGGGCAACATTGTAGTAATGAAACAGGATTCTTACAACATTAAAATGTTAGATATTTTAAACAACTGTGACAAATATGAAGTTATTCCTTTATTTGAAATTTTAAGGAGACAGCGGTTTATCCATTCTCTCCTTTATGATGCTCTCATGTCAGGTGACATTACCTTAGAGGTTTATGATTTTTGTGTGGTGGAAGACCCCAGAATTGGGGTCATTTTTGGAATACCTAAGACCCACAAAAACCTAGAAGACTCACCGTTCAGGCCAATTGTGTCTTCACCTCATTCCATAACAGAAGGAATTTCCATTATTATTGATGGTGCCCTTGGATCGATATTACACCACCACGATTCATTTATTAGGGATTCCTGGGATTTTCTGATTAAATTGAATAAATATTTTCAGGAAAATCCTTTTGACCCTAACAGACAGATTGTTTTCACAATAGATGTAATATCATTGTACACCTGCATTCCTCATCATGAGGGAATTGAGGCAGTTAGAAGTTTCTTACATTACAACAACACTGGTCTTACTAACAACGCCATTGCCACTATATGTAATTTTTTGGAACTTATATTAGACAACAATTTTTTCTTATTTGGTAAAACATACTATAGACAAAAGCGAGGTGTGGCCATGGGCTCCCCAGCTGCTCCGGCATATGCCAATATTGTTATGGCATGGTGGGAGCACCAATTTATCCCTTTTCTCAAACAGAAGTATAACATTTCTTTTTACTGCAGGTTTATAGATGATTTGTTTTTCATTATTGATGGTAATTTTGAAACAGTTGATGCTTTTGTCATTGAGGTTAACACCTTTTCAAGCTATTTAAAATTTGTGAAAGGTGTTTTTGGTCTTAAGGTTAATTTTTTAGATGTTTGTTTAAAATGGGATGATATTGATAATCGATTCCATAGCAGTATTTTTCGAAAGGAGACATTTACAAATGGGTACCTACATTTTTCCAGCAACCATCTCAGGCACATTATTAAAAACATCCCTAGGGGCCAGTTCATCAGAGCTTGTCGGATGACCTCCAAACAAACTGACTTGATGGACGAATTTGAGTTCATTGTTTCTCTTTTTATGGACAGAGGGTATCACAAATCAATACTGGTTAATACCAGTAAAGACATTTGGAACAGACGAACAAAGCAATATCCAGCTTTGCTTAATTATTCTAACAAATTGGAAAGCAATGACAACACTATTCCTATTAACACCACCAATAGGGGTAACCCGAATACTAACTTGATTTGTTCTATTGAGATGAGTAGTGATGTTAAACATATACAAAATTTAGTTAGAAAAAATTGGTCGGTGATAAGAGGAAACTTGGATTTATCTAAGGTTGTTGGTGATCAACCTGTTTTTGTGTCTAGAAATACTCGTAATTTGAAAAAAATTCTGGAGTCCAAAAATAGTTACAATGATAACATGATTACCAACAAAAAAGGCATGCAGTGTTGTCATCACTGCAATGTATGTAGGTACATTTCTGTGGGACCCTACATCAATATAGAATCTTACAACAGAATTTTGACTGCACCTAATTGTGTCAATTGTGACACCAGAGGTGTAGTATACATCAGCTTATGTAGTTCTTGTCCAGCTTTTTATGTTGGAATGACTAATAGATGTCTTAAGACTTGTATTAAAGAACATCTTTATGACATAAAAAAGAAAGAATTAACTAGTGCTTTATACAAGCATTCTATTGTTTGCACTAATTTTAAGAAATTCTTATTCTCTATATTAGAAGTATGTCAGGCTGACATGAGAGGAGGGGATTTTAAAAATTATATATTACAAAGAGAAACTTTATGGCAGATGAAACTAAAAGCTGACAAATACCCAGGTATAAACGAAGCTGTTAATATCAAATGCTTTTTGAAACACAGGAAGTTGCATCTCCATAAAAGGAATGATGTTGTCACCTCCTTTTTTAATTGAAGTATCAGTATTAGTTGTTTGCAATTAAGTATTTAATTGTTTAATTAATTATTTTAACTTGAGTGTATTTAAACTTTTTTCCTTCATACTTTTTTATTCTGATGAAGTCTTTGGATGAAAGTGGTGAATTAAATCTGGTTACGCTATTATTCTGTCATTCATTCATTCTAGTTTGCCTCTGATTGCTGCTTCTGCTGTTTGGTTTTGGTTGTTGTGTCAAGTACAGGCTCTTTGGTGGATTACAGTTACATCCCATATATATATATATATATATATATATATATATATATATATATGTATGTATATATATATATATATATATATATATATATATATATATACACACACACGTATGCATGTGTATGGGGATGTACTAATGTCTACACATACATGCAAGATACTGGGCTTGTCTGCAGCTACACACACAGCAGTTGTTTGATGGTAACAGACCAAGGCCACGCAATGACATAACCGTACAAACACAGAACCCTCTGCCTGTGGAATGTCACCCTGTAGACAGACAATGGTGAGCAGGTGGTGTAATATGCAATGGCATCAACACAGGACTTGGACAGACCATATTGTCAATGGCCAATTGTCTAGCTAGCAAACTCTAACTGGGCAGACATGGTGGAACTGGTACCTGTACACACATAGCAAGGGTATTAACACATACTCCACTGCTAGGACACTAGATACACTAACAGCATAAAGTAGATTCACTGTGCAGGCCACACATTCTGTGTAATACAAGATCACTTTGTATAGTCCACAAGTACTGTGGCTGCAGCCATGTTGTACAACAGATTTAACCAGTGGCATGTGCAGTACATGCTGCTAGCTATAATGTGTAATAGTAGGTAGGTAGGGGTTGTAATCTCACTGCAGCCACCTTGTGTGTGTGTGTGTGTGTGTTTGTCTGTGTGTGTGCGCGCGTGTGTGTAAATATATCTCCTTGCAGCAGTGTGCCTGTCTGACCTCTCTCTGTGCAATAATCATGTATTTTAAAGCCCTATGCCTACCTGCCAGCCTCCCCATTGTCCTCCTTTACAGGGCCTTCCAATGTCATCCACCTTACCAGCACTGGCTGACAATCTCAAAACAGATAAGCTTCATGGTGCATGTGATATGTCCATAGTGCTCTATTGTATACTACTAGATAAGCAGGGGTTCTAATCTCACAGCAGACGTGTGTGTGTCTGTGTGTGTGTGTGTGTGTGTGTGTGTGTGTGTGTAGAAATATACACCTTTGCAGCAGTGTGAGTGTCTCTCCTAACTCAGTGTAATGGTTACACTTTTTAAGGCCCTGTGCCTACCTCTTGACCTTCCCATTCACCTAGTTTACAAGGGCTGCTGATATAATTCACCTTATCAACACTGGCTGACACTCTTGAAATAGGTAAACTGCGTGGCTCATGATAAGTATACAGTGTTATAATGTACATAACTAGATAGGTAGGGGTTCTATTCTCAATAAGGACAACTCTGTCAGTGTGTGTGTGTGTGTGTGTGTGTGTGTGTGTGTGTGTGTGTGTGTGTGTGTGTGTGTGTGTGTGTGTGTGTGTGTGTAAATATATCTCATGTACCAGTGTGCTTCTCTTGCCCATCTGGGTGCAATGGTGCAACATTTTAAGGCCCTATGTCAACCTTCCAATTGGCCTCCTTTACATGGGCTGCTGATGTAATTCACCTTAACAGCACTGGCTGACACTCTCAAAACAGATAAGCTGCGTGGTGCATGTGATACGTACATAGTGTTGCAGTGTATGAAAATAGATAGGTAGGGGTTCTACACTCAGAAAGGGCAACTATGTCATTTTATGTGTGTGTGTGTGTGTGTGTGTGTGTGTGTGTGTGTGTGTCCAGAAGCAGCTTGTGTTATTGGGCTGCAGGACTTCAGCCCCCCAGCTGTACAAAAGAAAGAAAAAATAAAAACAAAATAAAAAAAATAAAACAACAAACACAAGTCCCAGAACTCATGGCATTTCCTGGGTCCATACTGCTATTGAACCATTCTGGAGCATGCACATAAAATCCAGACTCTCATAATGAAGGTTTGGCACCCAGGGCAGTGTATTTAATTAAAGCCCCAGTTTTTGTGGTTTTTAGCATAGCCCCACCCCTTTCTAGTTGGCCAAACCCCTTCCTGTTGGCCCCACCCATTCAGTTGTTTCCTGCAGCCCCCCTTTGATTTGAAGCCACCAGCCACCACTGTGTGTGTGTGTGTGTGTGTGTGTGTGTGTGTGTGTGTGTGTGTGTGTGTATGTAAATATATCCCCTTGCAGCAGTGTGTCAGTCTTGCCAATGTGTGTGCAATGGTTAAACATTTAAGGCCCTGTGAGTACCTGCTCCCCCTGAATAGCCCATATCTACCTAGGTATAAATGCTATCTGCTACCACCTACATTTATAGGTACACAACACTCAGGTGACATGTATCAAGGGTGGCATGCCTTGTCATGGGGTATGTGTGCAGGAGTATGCTGTCCGCCCAATTGCCCCTGACACACTGCTCTTCACAGAAGCACCTAGGTAACTATGCACATATAAAGCCTTACCTTGCTGATGTCATATGTCTGCTTTGCTACCATACCATCCTGAACCGCTGTATTGCCATCAAGTCTCCAAAGCATAGTCACTCAGAACCCTGCAACAGAAACATACAAAGTTCTGAGAGACACCTCTCATTCTGCGACACCTCTGCCAATCTAACATCATGTTATGGCATAACAGAACCAAAGTAAGCAATGTAATATAATGTACTATAGTCACCTTTTGCATCAGGCATGTATTTGCATGTCCCTGCATCAATGTTATGGACGGCAGAGATTTGGCACAGGTATCATCACATGCACCGGGTGTGGTGTGGGGGTGCCAGAGGCCTAGGCTGTGCCAAACAGTTGACATTGTGTGTGGGGGTCAAGAAAGGGTGGTGGTCACCTGGGCCATGGAGAGGTGTTAAGTGTTTCTGTTGATGATCTGCATGTGACACTGATGTATGAGTGTATGCATGCACACACTCAAGCCATGTGCTAACCCTACACATAGGCAGTGGCAGATGGGGACTTCAAATCGAAGGGGGGCTGCAGGAGACAGCTGAATGGGTGGGGCCAATGAGAAGAGGTGTGGCCAACTATAAAGTGGAGGAGCTATGCTCAAAACCACAAAAACTGGAACTTTAATTAAATATGCTGCCCTGGGTGCCAAACCGTCATTATGAGAGTCCAATCAAGACAAAATGAAGTGTAGAAGAAAAAAACTATTTCAGTGCATTGGCTGCACAACAGCTTACTTAATATCTAGATGGAAACAAAAAGGTTGTGAGGCATGAAAAAAAATTACTTTTTAAATACATTACTGGAATGCCAGTCAAAATCAAGTACAAGAAAAACAAGCAGCACTCAACTCAAATCAATTCTCCTTGCACTGCAGTTCTAATTATAATTTATATTCAGCTTTATAAAAGTAGCAAGTAACATGCTGAAAGTAGCAATGATACCCCCCACTTGTAAAAATGTTTCGTATCCAAAAAAGACCTGCTGCCTGACAAGTATCTACTTGTTTCATTGGCAAAACATGATCAAAGTAAAAAATTAACAGCAAGCAAGAAACAAGCTCAATATAAATTGTTTAAAGGATTACTGCACAGGTTATGGACCACACATGATAGATTGGCATTCTGTTTAGTTTATGGGTAAAGCCTGCAAATATGACTGCAAGGCTCCAACAAAGGTAATGAGCTTCTTAAAATACTGTAATCCTGCCCTTTATTACAAATACTGTCATATGCATTTCAATACCCAAGGCTTATATGTTATCTAGTTATGCAAGTATTCTCTGCATGGCAACAACAAAAAAGGCTTTCAATGTTGGTAATTCTTTAACAGTAAGCTTACTTGCATCTTACAATCTCAGACAAGCTTACCTGATGGTCATGAAATCATTGTTACTTAAACATAGAGCAACAGGCACTTTCTGAATAAGAAGCATAATCAACAGTATAAAAATATGACAGAAAACCAGAACATTCTGCAAAATCAAGCAAGACAGATGAAAAGCCAATGTAGTACTTGTGTACCTTGGATGGGGGGGGGGGTACTCTGCACAATTACACTGCATAACTGCTCCTTGTCTTGCTTGGACACATCCAGAGTCACTACATGGAGGAGTGGGGTGCAACAAATATGTCACAACTTGAAATATCTCTGGCTGACTGCAAAGGCCCTGACAGATTTGTCATACCTCTCAACCACAGAGCAAGAAATCTGGACAAAGTCAGGCCCAAAATTAAGGATGATATTTAAATATTGTTCTTATAAACTTTCTAATAGAATAGTAGGTCTTGCATTAGTATGAATTTTCTGAAGGGTATGAAATCTGAAACTGAAATGTCTGTCATTATTTTCTTACTTCAATCTTTAATGATTTGCCACTAATTTGCCAGAAAAACACAATTTTATGAAAAATGGACCAAGAATGTGATGCAAAAATATAAAATATCCACACAATACAGCTGGGAAACTGTCAAAGAAGGGACATGTTTTAATATTAGCACTGTTAGCTTGAGCAGCTGACAAAATAAAGAAATCTACATACATTTCTGAAATAAAAGTAATCTATAACTCTGATTATCATGTTTTCTTCCAAAATTGACATTTTGCGGAGGGATTAAAGGGAGAGCAACATTTTGAGCCAAAATCAGGGACAGTTGAGATGTTTGGATATATCCAGTTCTATAAAGCATTTTGCAAGTACCTCTCAACCTGTTAACGCAGGAAATCTGGACAAGGCCAAATATATTGGGGGAATACACAAACAGTACTAAAAATTGTTCTTGTATAAACTTAGTTGATAGAACAGGTCTTGCTTTAGCATGCATTTTTCTGAAGGTTATGAAGTCTGAAACTCAACGTCTGTCATTATTTAGTGACATAATTCCTACATGATCATTTGCCAGAAAACCACACATTTTATGAGGAACAAACCAAAAAGAAGAAGCAAAAATCTATTCATTCTGTGAAAATCTGAACAGTTGAGAGGTATAGTTCATCTGAGCCAGGGCTGTCTGAGTTTGCCATCCTTCCCCCCCTCACAAAATCATGGTTGAATGGAGCCACCCCCTGCAGTTATTCCAATGTCCCATTACTTGACTATTTCGCCCCATTTACCATAAACACTGCAATGTGCATACTGCTTTACTTCTACGATGATTTGGATTTCACTTGAAAGTTTTATTTTGTATTTTACATCACAAACACTAAAACATCTGCTAAACAAAGCAATGCAGTCGCACAATGAAAATAGACTTAGCATTAAAACTCTGCCCTTGAAACTCACATTCATTGAAAAACAGCAGTGAAATCAACATTCAAAGAAAATATATTTGGGTAGTATAAAGATTAACTTTGGGCTGTTTTCAAATGATAGGCCCCTTGCACACAAAACATACATGTGTTGTGTGATACACCTTCCTGGAATGTATTAAATTATATTCCTTGTATAATACAGTACAGTTGTTAGAGGGTGTTTTAAATTTATTGTTTTGAACATTTTTCCAGTAAACAATGAAACAAAATGCATGCACCAATAATGACAAAACTGCCCAATTGAGAACATTTCCATCATAACATAGTCTACTAAAACTTATACAATCCACCAGTATCAGTAAATATGCACAAGCTCTGCAGAAGTAAGTCATTTATATAATTCCACGTTAAAGAGATCTGTAACTAATGAAGAGGTTGCTGCTAGCAACCAACTTTATATTTCATGGTTTCATCGAAAAATAAAGTGTCTGTTGCCCCTGAGGAATAAATTGCCTATGTTACATTTAAAAAAATGATAAACTAGTAATATTGCAATAGGAAATGGATGGCAAACTGATAACAGGTTCATAGTTAGTATCTTCGCAAAAGAAGACATTCTCAGTATGGCAGCATCCACCCCTTGTGGGAGTAGAAACCACAGCCTTCTGCATCAAAAGCAAGTACATAACCTGCTGTGCTATTAATAACGCAAGCAGACTCAGCATAAGCAGCACTAAACTTCTCTTCCCCTGCAGCTCTCAGCTCCTTGTAAAATCTACTCAATACTCAACTGCATTTCAACTTCGCAGCACAAGAAATCTGGAAAAAGCCAAAATTTATTGGGGGGGGGGGGTCAAAAGCCAAAAACCCAGGGACACATTAAACATTGCTTGTATAACATTGGAAAGTTGCTAGAATAAAATGCTGTGTTACCACCATACATTTTACTGCCCAGGTCCCTGTGCAAAACAGTCAGAGCAACATACCACTATGCCAAAATAGCTGCTTTGTGAAAGAGAGGAACACTGAAACTTAAATGGATATTATTTAGTGAATTCAGTTCTCACCATAACTGTCAACCTCTTAGCACAAAACACCTGGACAAACCCAGTAATGAGGGAATACAGCCCTCAAACATATTCAGTGAATTCAGTTCTTGCCATAGCTGTCAACCTTAGCACAAAAAACCTGGACAAAGCCAATAATGGGGGAATACAGTCCCAAAGACAGGGACAAATTTGAAATGTTCATCTTATAAACTTAGGAAATTGCTAGAATAAAAGGTTTTGTGTTACTATGTATTTTCTGAAGAATATGAAGTCTGAAATTCAAATGCCTGTCAATTTTATTTATTTAACATTTGTTAACCAGGAAAGTCTAATGGAACAAAAACAATTTTCAGCAGAGGCCCAGGGAGAAATACTGCAGACACATGTTTTTTGTAAAATGGCAGGACACCAGAGCAAACCCACACAAATACAGGGAGGAGATGCAGACTCCACACAGAAGGCACCCCAGCCAAGAATCAAACCAGAGAACCTGTAGCTGTGAGGCAACAATGCTATCACTGCACCATCAAATATTTAAGGAATTAACCATTCAGAAACCTGAAGTCTGAAATTCAAATGCCTGTCAAGTTTATTTAACATTTGTTAACCAGGACAGTCTGACTTGGAACAAAAAACAATTTTCAGCAGAGGCCCAGGAAGAAATAATGCAGACACATGTCTTTGTAACATGGGAGGACACAAAAGCAAACCCAAACAAACACAGGAAGAAGATGTGAACCCCACGCAGAAGGCACCCCAACCAAGAATCAAACCTAAGAACCTGTAGCTGTGAGGCAACAATGCTACCACTGCACCATCAAATATCTAAGTATTTAAATATTTAGAAACCACAGATATTATGAGGAACAGAACAGATCAAATATGAGGCAAAAATCTGCACATTCTTTACAAATGGTGGTGGGTAGGGAATTCAGGTCCTTGCCACCTGCATACAAGGTATAGGGTTCAAGCCTGAGGTATTCCCTACCACACCACCATGAGTTCCCTTTAGCCACCAGTATATAGCAACTGGGGCATTACACACACACACACACACACCCCTTTGCTGTTGAGCAATGCTCACCTTCATCTCTGCCGATGAACACACACCTCTGTCATTGAGCAACACTCACCTTCATCTCTGCCTACGAGCAAACACATCCATTGGGCAACCCTGAAATTGCGGTGTATGTTAGATATCCACCTTCATTGCCAATGAACTCATCCATTGAGCAAATCCACCCTGTAATTGCACCAGTGTATGTTAGCTGCTCATGACTGGTCCGGCCTGCTGCCGTCCGGAGTGCCTCCATTCTGTGATGTCACCACCGCACAGACTGCTGGGCATCTCAGGGCCGAGATGTCTTTCCCCCTATCTAGACTGCTGAGAAAGCAGTCTGAGAATGTTCCCGTGTATCTAGAGTGTGCGCGCATGCACCAAGTAGAGTACTTCCTGGAATTACGGTAATGTGTTTCTTTTACTGTTTGTTTTTGTGTTTCTTTACTTTTATTTATTTTTCTGTTTTCTAGGTGGGAGGGCTGCAGTCCTATAGCATGAGCCACCCCTGCACATAGGTATGTTGGACAGCAGTTGATCGTACATGGCAGACTGGACAGTTCACCATCTCTGGCCATGAGCATGGGAACTGGCTCTATCAGGAGTGGCACTGGCACCACCATGCCCAGGGTTAGACGCGGTACTAATCACTGACGGTGATTGGTGTCTTCTGAGACGGTGGACCTCATGGGACACCCCAAGACCATGTGCCCATGGCCTGCCACATTGTGGTGTGGACAGCACCCCCCCTTCTGTAGTGCTGGAGGTACTGGTACTATGGGACCGTGAATGTGCACAGCCACGTGGACTCTCAACAGATGTTGTTGCTGACCTACAGGTACGTGTCCGATGCCCTACTCCCACCACATGTTCTAGCACAGACAATAAGTGGTGAAGGACTGACAATGTCTCACCCCACCATCTGTCCACTACCTCAGTGAAGTGATGCATGCCTCACCAGTGTTGTGGAAAGAGTCAAGGAGGCCAGACAGTGATGCATCCATGATCTTGAGCATCCATCTGGTGTTGCATTAAGAATGTGCCTGTGCCTCCATGATGGCCCAAAACATGTAAATGACTCATGATGTGACACCTGTGACACGTGGTGCATGGGCAGCAGTCCTCCTTGAAGCACACTTGTCATTCTGCCTGACTGGGTATGTGTGGGTATACTGACTGTGTATGGGGACATTTGGGAAAGTGGGATGTCAACTCATGGGACAGATTCAGCCCCAACCCCCACGGTCACCTGTGCCTTATATAGCCACCATCATCATCAGAGTCCGAAGAGACACTGGCATCAGGTTGTAAGGTGGGCACAATCCAACCACCACGGTCACCTGTGAGGAGGAAGACAAGTCTGTTGATATACACACACACACACACACACACACACACACACACACACAGGTGAGGTGTAACATCTGCATTATACATAGCATTTCTTTATTTCTGATCCCGTGCAAAACACACAAGCAGGCTACAACATACACAGACAAGACAGGCCCTTCATAATATGCACCGCAGCTACATCCGGTTAATGTACTATACACCTGTGAGATAAGCAATATGTCAGTGTATGTGATAGGCCTACACCTACAACACAGTGCACCTATCGCCACCATACTATGGTTCCCAGTATAACAGACTGTACAGACCTTCACAACAATAAGTGCAAATATGTAACAGCTCCTGGAAATATACTACTATGTTTACCGATGCAATGCACCGCAGTGAACCCCTCCAAAACTGAACATACAAGTATTGGACTCTGGCTAAGCATAACAGTTGTGTTTATGGCAAACTGGCTGCCCTTAACATTCTTAGGGTATATGTGAGCCATAACAAAACATTTTCACACTCACCAGCTACAGGATGTTGGACTCTGGCCATACCAGATGTACCTATGGAAATATGAGGGAGAGGTACTGTCAGCAAACACAAATTAGGCATTGTTACAGGATAATATGTGTGTATATCAACATGTGCAATAGGAACTCTGATACTGCCCACACTGCTGACATTCTGAATATGTGTGCACAAGTGTGCGTTACAAACAACCCCCCCCCCCCAATACAGACCGAGCTGATATCTGTGTACTGGTATGCAGAGGCTGCCACAATGATTGCTACAATATTGCAGTGATGAACACAGGAAGCTTACCTGGATGCTCCTCTGCTGTGTAAGCTGTGTCACCCACCTCCGTGACATATGGAGTGATTGATGCTTGGGAGCTGGTGGTTGATGCCAGGTTTGCCAGGAACTCCTCTGTGGCTGAGAGTGGTTGCTCTGCTTGCAGGCCCTCCACCACTGGTAGCATGGTCCCTGGCCACAGCAGCAGCTGTTTGCCATGCAGCATTTATCATATCTGTCACCCAGTGTCGGACCTGCTCATAGCTTCTTTTCTGTAGTTCTACTTGGTTCACTGATGCAAAGACATCAGCCCACAGTGCAGCACATTGGTCCTGATTCAGGTGACACCTAGAAAGCAGGATGTTGTGATGGAGTCTGAGGCCATCCATGATCACTTCATTTTCAGCATTAGAAAAAGTTGTGTGCCTCCGTCTGTACACAGTTTCTGAAAGACAAGAAGAGGTGAACATGTCACAGGACCACGTACATTGTTCTCCACTATGTACACACCCTGCACATCCAAATTGTCCAGCACTGTCCTCTGCTACCTACCACATGATACCCAGGCATCTATTAACACAGTATGTATGTGGCTATCAGCAACATAGTGGCAACACATCTTGCATTTTCCTGCTCATCTTGCTTTGTCCTGCTACTTGCTGCCTGTTCTCCAAAGTGTTCAACTGCTTCTTTTTCTGTTGCATTTATTACTGCTTGTTTATACCCTGTCTAAATTCCAAGTGCTGTTGTAACCCTTATACTTCTGGCACCTGGGCTTTAGGCTCACCCCTTAGGTCTCCCTGGCCTTTCTCCCTCAGATTCTGACAAATATGGATGGACAATGTCCTACAGTTTCTCCTGCCAGTCTGGTTGATATGGACATCTTGACACAGTGTAGCAATTGCCTCATGTACATGGACAACCATCTACTACCACCAACTAGGAACACAATTTGTGAGAGATGCAATTATATTAGGAACTTATAGTCCATACTCTCCCCCTCGCAAGCCAGTATATCTGGCACCGAAAATGTTAACACAATCACTACACCTCACACACCACTCACACCTACACAACACATACCCACATATGCAGAGGTCCTCAACATAAACATACCCAAATAAAGGAGAACTCTGAGGCAAAAACACCCGCGATCTCCACAGCCCTTCACACCACATACCATGCATAGTCCACATACCTGGTCTCATCGCCAATAAGGGTTCACCATAAACCCAGTATATTAGTCATAGGAGACTCCATTGTGAGACACACAGATGTGCTTCTCAGCAGGTTGGATAAGGAGAAAGTCACGGTTTGTTGTCTGTCAGGTGGCAGAATCCGCCATATCACATACGCACTGCAGTCTCTCAACAACAGGTATTGTTATGACTCTGTCATAGTCCATGTTGCTGTGAATGATATGAGACATACCTCCCTGGACTATATGAAGAGACACATGATTGAACTCGCTGATTATGTGTCCCAGGCAGGCATGGCCCTAGCCTTAAGCAGCATTCTGCCATCATCCAGAATGATGCCTCTATACAAACAGGAAACGATTGACTTTAACAATTGAATGTGCTTCTGGTGCCACTCCAGGGTGATCCAGTACCTGACAGCCTTGGAGGATATGATCAACAGACCACAATGTTTTGCCAGAGATAGCCTGCATCTGTCTCACCTGGACTTTAGGCTGCTGGCAAAGTTCTTGCCTCTCCCATAGTGTCATTTTTTAGGAGAACTGAGGAGGCTAAGACTACCAACAAAAAAATGTCAACAAAACACAATGTAAAGGTCATGCTGCTAAACAGTAGGAGTCTGAACATGAAATTGCACTCATTTCAAGCATTCTTAACCCTGGAAAATGCTGACATTTGTGCAGCCACAGAAACCTGGTCCACAGCTACAGAGAGCACCCCAGCCTTACCTGGTTACCCATCCTATCATCCATTCAGACCCCAAACTGTGGTCAATAAAGCCAGAGGAGGTGGAGTTTCAATATATATCAAAGACATACACACCTCCTGGCTGGTCAAACAGTATGATGCACAGGAGATGCTCAAGGTGCAGTTAACTATTGACAAGACCCCTATTGAAATCATAGCTAGCCCCCAAATCTGACTCAAGATGCCCACTCTACCTATATGGATCTGTTCAACTCTATCACAATTCAAACCTTCACCCTTATCCTGGGTAACTTTAACTACCCAGACATAGACTGGAAGAACAACTCATGCCAGAACACAAATGCTCAGAGATTCATCGATGTTGTCAATGCAAACACCTTTGAACAGCTAGATGATACCCCTACAAAAGGTGAAAATATCTTGGACGTGGTATTAAACAACATGAGTAACCACTGCAGAATTACTACAGTATCATCCACCCTGGTAAGATTTGACCATAAAGTGGTCACTTTTGAACTCATCATCTCCCCACAATACCCATCTAGCTAGGGTCAGACATAACAATGTCTCCAAAGTTGATTACAGGCTCCTGAGGGATGGTATAAACAGCTTCACAGCCCCCTACCCATCTCTAGGAACTGGCTCCAATATCCAAAACTGCACCAAAACAATGTATGAGCAGTTATATAGATGCAGGGGGTCAGGAATCCCCGACAGGACTATATCATCCTCTGCAAGGATAAGTAAACTTGTCTGGACATCTGCAATATATAAACTGCATGACAACAGGACAACATCACTGTCCAAGACCAGGAAGGAGCAGGTGTCCAATTGGAAGCAATGTCTCCTTAGCCTGACCAAGCAAATAGCACTACTGACATCCTCCAAAGCAAACTTCAAGTCCAAATTGGCAACATCTACCACAGGCAGTCATACGTCCTTCTGCACATATGTCTGCAACATCAAAGGAAGTACCCAGATCTGTTCAGAAGTGGTGGTCAAGGACACCACATATACAAATGCCATAGGTATAGAACACTTGCAGGTTGACAGATTCATTGAAAACATCATCCCTCTGTCCCCCCAATCAGTAGATCAGGACATCCCCAGTACCTGCCCCCTTCCCCTAATAACTAGGGAACAGGTCATCACTGCTCTCTCAAAGGCAAAACATACAGCCTCAATGGGACCGATAACATCCCAGGCTGCATCCTACATGAACTCAGTCAAGAACTTGCAGCACCATTAGCACCCTATTCAACCAAAGGCTGAATACTGGCATTGTCTCAGCTGAGTGGAGGACAGCCAGTGTCATCCCTATGCACAAATGTGGAGCTTCGACTGAAACAGAAAATTATAGACACTTCAGCCTAACTAGCCTGATCTGCATGGCCATGGAATGGATTATCATGGACTTCATTAACAAGGACATTGGCAACCTCCACACACTTGATCCCACACAGTTTGGCTTTGTCAAGGGGAGATCATGTCAGTTAAATTTGGTCGACTTTTCTGAGAAAGTCACCAAAGCCATGCATGAGGGGAAGTCAGTGCACACTGCCTACCTTGACCTGGCCAAAGTCTTCAACACTATTACACACTCGGCCATAATAGATAAACTCTCTGAACTAGGCAGCAATCTGTCTGTTACCAGATTAGTAGCAAACTGATGCAGTGATAGAACCCATCTAGTCCAAATAAGGGAAGCCACCTCAAGCATTAGATCCGTAACAAGCTGTGTACCCCAGGGTTATAGCTTGGGGCCTCTGTCATTCAGGATATACTATTCTGAGGTGCAGGGCAAAACCAATGGGCTAAGGATGACCAAGTTTACAGATGACTGCATGCTGGGTGCTGTCACCAAATCCACTGGTGAGATGGACATCCTCCAAGAGGGTCTTACTCAGACAAATGACTGGTGCCAGAAACATGGCCTCAAGCTGAATACCACAAAATGTGTCATCATCTCCTTTGGGGAAGAGTGACATCTCCAAAAATTACCACATTAATAAAAATGTCCTAGGCACGCAAGCAGTCATGAGGGATTTGGGCACACAGGTTGATAGCAACCTGACATTTGACCACCATGTTGCTTCTGTTGTACAGAAAGCCTTCTACATGGCCCACCTGATAAGTAAGGGCATCTCATCCAGGGTGAATGAGGTCATAACTTTCCTGATTTCTTCCCTTATATGGCCCATTATTGAATACACTGCCCCTTTTGGTATGTACCTCACAAAGCACATGCAGCAGCTGGAGAGATCACAGAGGCTCCTCACCAGGAGAATCCAGGGCCTCAAACATCTACCATACACTGATAGGCTAAAAGCCCTATTCTTCTACTCAGTTTCATACAGACTCCTCAGAGGTGACCTCTGCCTGGCATACAAGGTGCTCATGGACCCCACCTTGATGGAACTGCTGCATATCTGCAAGTCAAGCTCTACTCAAGAAACCCACATTTGTGCCCTCAACCGGGTCTGTGAAATCAACAGGACTTGTTGGCAGGACAGATTTGTGTCCCAGAGACTCCCCCCACCTGTGGAATAGACTCCTTTTCCACATCAAGCAGAGTACGTCTTTACCCCTTTTCAAACGCAACCTGGATAACTGAATGTGAAACAGGAAATATATAATTGGGATTCCACCTGTGTCCCTGTTGGACTGCGGCATCAGGTGCTGACTTGTATAAACATGGGCTAAACCCTTGGCTAGGCTTATAAGGGTCTCAGGGCCAATAGGCTAGTAACCTCCTATAATCCTATGAATACCGGTTATGGCCCTGTGTGCTGTCATGGACTGTGTTGTTATGTCTCCACTCCCATGGACTGTGTTGTTATGTCTCCACTCCCATCACTGAGTCCCCTAGGGAGATGTCCCAGTACCATGTCATACAGACACCATCCGAAAAATATGTTAGTGCTACTACAAGTATGTGGGGACAGTACAGCAACATCCATGTGGCACAATGATAGGACTGCAAATATGCTGTAGGTTATCTTTCCTGTAGGTGTCCAACTTCTGCAGTACACAGATGTTTGCAGAATGCGTACATGTGCCTGATATATGTGGACCCTCTGCCAAAAGAATGTGGATGTCTGGCAAATGTTTGGACAATACGTAAAGGTTGTTCTCAGACTGTGGGGAATCTGGCTGTCACAAGCCAGAACCCTTAGAAAACAGTTATGGTATCATAATATCTATTACTGTATGCATTCCCTTACTTTGTAAGCTCAATATGTACACTCTGCCGCTGAGTTCGGGTCTGTGTCCCCCCCAGTACTTCTATCTATGACCTGAACTCCTGCTGAAAGGGGTCAACAGGTATGGTAGCCATAGCTCTCAAATGATGAGATACGGATGTCGAGTACACAGTGACCTAGCCAGAGTACCTCAGGGATGGTGAGGGACACCTGTACAATGTTTGAACTATTCCTGTGTGACATCCACAAACTGAGAGGAGCTGAATGAGAGTACATCATGTGATAAGCCAGCTGTGTCCACCATTACCTACTGTCACTATTCTGTAACACACAATCCAGTAGCATTCATACAGGAGCCAACCATTGTAGGAGTGACTCAGAGGGCCAGAGCCATGATCTACATCACAGCAGGAAGAGTTGACAGGGAAGCCTGTAGGTGCTGTATAGCTGACGATCAGCAACATGTCATTCCGAGAGATGTACTACTGGCCTACTGTTGTAATCCCTATTCCCCATAACTGCATCCTCCCATCTGTATGCCATTACCTAGGGACTTCTATTACATATCTGGTAGAGTGCTGTACTCCTTTTGGTGCAGAAATCCTGATGAATATTGGTTGTGATATTGTAGTCTTTGTAAAGAAAGTCACAGACCCATTTACTATAGGCAGTTGCTTGCCTTTTGTAAGTAATGCTCATGAACAGGTGATTGCCTTTGCAACAATCTGTGACCCAGACTTGCTAATTGCATCCAGAACAGCTGGGTTACTCTTTAATTAGCCAATGGCATGGTACAACAGAGCTATATTTAAGGTCTTCATGTAGGCCTTGGCCCTTTTCCTAGTCTGTGAGATGGACATAATGGAGATATGGAGACTACAGCATCACACAGGGTATGTAGAAATACTGTCCACTGTTGGGATTTATGTGGTATGCCCAGAGTTTTGCATGCCATGTTTGGCCATTGTAAACAGACTTTCTGATTATGTGGCAATTTAGTGTTAAACAATGTGGGTTGAGCTCAGTAAGGGGAAAGACAGATGTGTCATACCTTATTGGCACCAGAAAATGCATTGCTGCTGCAGTATCTGCTGGTCTATCAGCTGTGTGTTTATAGTGGAAGACTGTGATACATCTCCCTGTCACTTGACCTTTGCACCCCCCATCCCCTTTATGTATGGGTGTTGTGTGGATCCATTGTTCTAGGTGGTCGTGAGTTATAGTAGGTCTGTAGGAGATAGCTAAACATACTGCCTCATATGTTGCAGGCTGCAGCTGCTACTTTTTTTCCCAGGGGTCCTACTGTGGAGTGTGAAGACAGTGGAGGACAGCAAGCTGTATGTCTCAGTGAGGGAGCACTGTCAGCTCTGTTGTTACAGCATAGCCAGGGTGAGGGTACCCATAACAGTCCAGGTGAGGCATGTGCTTAAGGTACATATGACATGTAACAGTGCCAATCGGGCAGTGGTAGGTGACATATAGGTAGCCTACACACATTTGTGCAGTGTGTCCTGAGCTACAGGCCTCTGATGTGCTAATATGGGTAGCAGTGACTGCAGTAGCAGCAACCTGTTTTTGGTTAAAATTGCAGGACTCAGTCATTATTTGTTGTATTCACTGTAATTCAAGTGCAACACACTGGATTCAAACCCAGGACTGTGGGGGGCAAAATCTACAGCATGTTAGGAATTTAACTGACTGAGCTACTTAATCAATACTGAAGCAGGTGTATTTGCAAGATATATGTGCATGCATACACTCTGTTACATAGGATTTGCATTAGCATGTGTGTACAGATGGGGATGACGTGTAACAATGAACTGTCATGATTTTGTAACCTCAATCTGTACTGACTTGCCAGTACTTCAACACACAGAATAGGTTTTGTGACAACTGTGTCAACAACAGGTGGCACATCTGTAGACATTCTTCAACAGTCTGTGCAGTTGTCAGCTATACCTAATATCCTAGGCCTCACATACATCCACCATTATTTATATGGCTGTGTACTGGTTTGGTGTCTGCATCACAGTCCCAAGTGCACTGTCAATTTTCCCATTATATGTACAAGCAGTGTGTCATAGTCAATCAGGATATGATTATGGAAACATCTGTTTTATTTCAGAGCAGAGTGGCCTAGTGGGCTAATGCACTGTGCTGTAGTTGACAAGGGTCCTGGGTTCAAGACTTGGCAGGGGCAATTTTTTTGCAAATATGCCTAACAGTCTCAGAAGGTGATTAAGGCAGTTTTAAGTGGGTTTGTGTGGGTTTGCGCAGCTCAGCTCACCACTTAACCCTGCTTAAACCAGCCAGCACTAATTCCAAAAACAAAAAAGAAAAAAGGGGTGATAGCAAAGTGGTGAAATGGGAGCAAGCAGGGGGAAAACACTGTGAAAAGCAGGTAGGGATGTGCAGAATGGGTGTAGAAAAGGACCATAGCTCTCCATTTCTTGTATAGCAACAGCTGTGCAGGTTGTGGACAATTTGGAATTTGGAGCCTGGCAACCCAGAGAGAGGGGTGTGGGTGACATAACTATGTTGATTATTGAGGCAAAGATTGATTGTGTGCAGTGTACATGGGGCAAAATGGAGAGCTATGTATGGGGCAATATTTTGTGTGGGACAGATGCCCCTTTTTTTAAAGGTGAGAGTGAAATGTTGGAGAAGGGATATAGATATGTGTGGGAAGGTAAGTTGGGTAGGAGAAGTTGCATGCATAAATAGACAAGACAGCATACAGGGGCAGTGTATGACACATGAGGGGGGTAAACACCTTGGAAGGAGAGGGTGTTGTGGAACCGGAGAGCCATGTGACCCCAGTCAGCAGCAGTGAGACTGAGCTCACCACCTATGGGTAGTCAACACTGCTCCTTCACTGCCCCGAAGGTGGCTGTGCTGGGGACTGGGCACCAGGGCCATCCTGTCCCTCCAGGTTGACCAGTCTGCCCTCAATCCGGTGCAGGCTATCATAGAACCCACAGTGCACAATCCTGCGCACCATCCCTGGAAGCTGTCGCTGGGTGACAACTCCCTCTCAACTCCTGCTCCCAGGTGGGGGTGGGCCCTCTCCCCTGAGGTGGTTCCACCCATAGGTGGTGCAGGATCAGCAGAGGGGGCAGCACCAGATTGGGTCCCAAACATGCTGGGACGTGGTGCCATGACCGATTGAGGTAGGGTAGGTGGACCACCAGGAGCCAGCCTACCCAGTCAAGCTATGGTGTTGAGGTTTTTCAAAGTGTATAGGCTAGTAATGAACAGAGCATTTAAACATTAGTTATAACAGCATGCCAGGATGTTGCAAATAACCCAGTAATATACCATTGCATAGTATATGGAACACAACAATAAATGGGATAATAGTCAGTATTGCAACAGCATGCCAGAGACAGTTACGGCATAAGGCCAACAACATAGGTAATTCAACAAGGTCTGTTGGTATTCAACCATTGTAATATATAATAATAAAACACAAGGCCCAATATAACGTTTTGAGAACATATGTTAAAAGTAAACCATACCCAATGTATAACAATAATAAATTATGATGTAGATAAAGGGTGGGGGAGAGAGAAAAAGACATTCCATAAACTATATTGTTTGCAATAGTACTCATTTACTGTACAAGTGTGCCCTACTTTATGTATATATGTGTTCTATAGCTTCTGTAGCACCTACATACCTCTCAAGCTATCCACCTGGGACAGTATGGGCCAAGCTGCAACACCTACAGGTACACAACTACAGGGGAATATTACATGTCAGGGGGGACATATATGACTACCAAGGTGTACTGTGGACTGATGTAGTGTGACTGTGCTATTGACATAAATCAAGTGGATGTTAAATATGTGTTCAAGGGATTTGGCACCAGTGATCACAGTCTGTGACAGAGTCACACTTGAGAGACATGTATCGTGCACAGTACAAAGAGTTCACACCTATCATGTTGTCCTTGGCAGGTATGGGGTTAGACTATCAGCATACAGACACATCAGGCATACAGCTGTACCAAGATTAAACACTTTTATTAACTTGTATTAGTATTGTACTTATTTACTTTACTGATGTCTTATCACCTTGCTGGGCAATGCTGTTAACAGTCTGGTACATCTGAACACAAAAATTAGTAACTCATTGGAACAGCTACTACAGCCATTTATTAACCTGTAATTCCTATGGGGAGAACATCTGTTAACAATACATAACTGTTCCTATAAATATTTAGTAGTACTTGTCCCTGGATTCAAACCCTGGTCTGTTTGTGACAAAATATACATCACACCTAGTGTTTATTAAACTGAGCTACTAAGCCACTGCTGAATATTGATTGACTGATATGTGCCTAGAGCACACCTGGTAACAAAGTCTGACCTGTCAATAGAGGTAGAGTGTTATACAAGACTGCAGTGACACTTGAACACACATGCATGAGATTCACGCATGACAGAGATAATAGGTGAACTGTGCATTAATACATGGAATACAGGTGTAGACAATTAACCCCTAGTGGGTGAAACTATCTGTGATGTGCACAGATCATATTGGAGTGCTGAGTTGGCTATCGGACCCATATGCAGTTGCAGATGGTATATTTGGAGACTACAGCTATTACAAGCTAAGATCAGGAATGCATACAGCTAAAATTCAATGGTTAACACAAGACAATCCTGAGATACACAATATACTTTGGGTGTTCTTATTATAGGTTCAGATCTTATTGCAGAACAAATATCATAATGCATTACATCTTGTAGTACAGTGCTACATCTACAGTTTAGCAAAGCACTCTGTATTAGCTAAGCTTCAGTCACTTAGTAGTATTATTCCCATTTTTACTTCACAGCAGTTGTCATACTAAATTTCAAGACCAACAAATACACACATATTGTACAACACAGCTTTATTAGGCATAACATCATGCAGTGATTGGTATATATCTACAGTCTTTATTGAGGAACAGTTGAAATTATGCTGGGGTTACAATACAGCTGTAATTCCACAATTAATGCAGTAGACACTTTTTCTTTATTTCCTTAACATTATTAATGCAGTAGAACTTTATTTCTTTAACATTCTAAATGCAGTTGAAACTTTATTTCCTTAACATTATCAGGTTTCAAGCTTTCATTTCTATTGCACTGTACCTGGAATTACTTAGTTGTATCAGTCCAATGTCTATGACCACATTCACTGCAGTACAATTAAAACTGAATATACCTACTGGTAGTTACTAATTTACTCTTTCTTGTTTATATGACTATAGATTGCAAGATACATCTATACTCACTACACTCACAGAGCAACCTTGCCAGGCACCTTGCATGGGCCTCCACGTTGAGAGCTCTCTCCTCTGCAGCTGTGGGGACAGAAACACACTATCATGCATACCTGCCTATCACACATTCAGAATACAATTTGTAAAGCAATGATAACAATACTCATAAACTAGTAGGACATTCCCATCTCTGGCATCTTTGACCCAGGTGGCCAAGAGATACCCCTTATGATGCTTCAGGTCATCATAATGATGACACACATGCTCACCTGTGTGGGGGACACCAGTCGCACTGATGAGATTCTGTGCCAGCCCGTCCCAGGCCTCCAATTTGTATTCCAACCCCTGGTACTGGCCCTGCAGCAGTCGGATGTCATGGTATTTCACAAGGAGTCCAATCATGACTCTGGACTCCAGAATGCCCCACCATTGTGCCAAGAAGCATGCACCCTCTCCAACTCCTGCCACAGTCTCTGCCAAGATCAAACTGCAACAGATTATGGCTGCATTACCACCTGCTGCACTTAAATAAGCCTGTTTTCCTGCCCTTTACTGCCATTAGGCCATTTTTAAAAATGTGGTACTTCGCTTAGCACAACACAAATCTACTGAGCTTAGCTCAGCAGTGCTTAAACTGGCAATGCTTAGTGCTGTCAAGCCAGCTTAGCAGGGCTGAACAGTGCTTAAGCGGGCATTGCTTAGTGGTGCATTGTGCTGCTTAGCAATGCATAAACCAAACAGTGCTTAAGTGGGCACTGCTTAGTGGTGCTTCACACTGCTTAGCAATGCACAAACCACCTAAGCACAGCTAAAACAGTCCTTGTTTAAGCAGGCTTAGCACAGCTTAGCTGGGACAGCAAAGCAAGATTTCATAATGCATTTTAAAACTGTATAATTGCAAACTACAATGTTTAATAACATGTCTGAGCATACATACATTATTCTATCATGGATTTACACATACTTGTCATTGTTTATTTGCAACATAAGGTTCATAGGTTCATAGGTTAGTAGTAGGCTAACTGCCCTTGCGAGCCATTTTAAGCCTAGCCAGTTATCCCCGGTGAGATTCAAACCCTGTACCTTGTGTTTGTAAGGCAAACACCTTAACCATTAGGCCACCCTCCCAATAAATGCTTCATACCCTGTGTACTTATACAACATTCAATCAAGGTTTAATACTACTTCTCATACATGTGTATTTACAAATTAAATTTAATAACCTTTCTGTGCAATCAAAAAAAATTAAAGTGGAATTTAAAAGATGTCTCATACTGTGTATTTATAAATAACCACTGTGTGTATTCAAAACCTGCACCTACTGTATATAAGGCCATCACTCTAACCATTCAGCTACATGGCCATGTGAAATGCTATTATACTTTTACATATATATCTCTCCATTATGTTTAAGCACCGCTAAGCACCACACAAACATGCTCAGCTATGCTTGACCTTTCCTAAATAATTAAATGTATCCGGTTTATATTTTTAGATGTCTGGCACATGTCCATTGCTGAGCATCATGCAAACACAAATTAAAAAAAAAAAATGAAAATACTTTTTAATTACATTGCTATCCAGCACTTTGACAATGCAGGGAGTGTGTTATTCATCTCTGGACACAGTAATACACTGTCTACATTAATTCAACTGTATTACACAGCTATCCCTCAGTAGCATGCCTTCATCAACATGCAAGGTTCGCTGCCGAGGTGGATCCACAAACACGGCCACTGTAGCTGCCATGTTGCTCTTTCACTATTCCTACACCCATTTTATTAAATCCCCGTGTATGTGTGTGTGTGTGTATATATATATATATATATATATATATATATATATATATATATATATTGGATTTTTCTGATGAAGTTGGAGATGAAAACGAACTGGTAGTAGTTTCAGCATTATCATTGTGTGCTGTGTTGTGCTTTGCTTACTGTGGAACACATTAAATGTTTTAAGGTGGTTACGGCTTGCTGGTGCTTTTTTCCTGTTTATTGGTTTTGTTTGGGCACCTCATCCTCCTGGACTTGGTTTATATATATGTATATATATATATATATATATATATATATATATATATATATATGTGTGTGTGTGTGTGTGTGCGTATGTACATATGTATATATACTAACAGCCAATGACAATTGAAAAACAATTAAACATTTGAATTTTTATGTTTTATTCTGAGGAAGTCACCTAGACAAAAGCATTGAATAAAACAATACCATGTTTATTCTTGACTTGTTTCTACACTGCTATATAGTTTTTTGTTTTCTTGGTGTTTAATTTCCACAGTCGGTCTGGGTTATTGGTTGTTTTTTGACATCTCAAAATCAGATCATTGCCTACAGACTACACACAATCTATTATTCTACATTCCATCTTCTACTTTTTCCCAAATAAAGCCTTCCTACTTCCTACCTTAACTGTACATATCAACTTCTCTCCTTTCAAGACCCTCTATTTCTTACATTTCAAAAATGTTTATCCCATAATTCCTCTTTTTAGTACCTCTTCTCCTGCTTGCACACTTAACATCCTACCAACATCCATTACCTTCACATTTCCAACAAAATTTATATTGTCTCCTCCAAGCATAATACTTCTCATTCTAATCTCCCAATCACACCACATCTAGAAATGGAAATTAAAGTCTAAATCAACTGTAGAAGTAGTGAATATAGGAACAGAGATAAAACAACTGGAATTGGGAGCAAAATACATAGAAAAAATGGGAATTGTGGGAACGATACATGCAGAAGAGGTATGAGGTTTAAAAGAAGGCAGGATTTGATTGAGTTATATAATGTTTGGCTGACAATGACTGGAAGGATTATAAGTAATGTATAATGTTTGTAACAAATTAAGTCAATATGGTTTGTGATGTGTAATGTTTGCAACTAAAATTATGTCAATATTGTTTGTTTTCATTTATACAAATGTATGATTGCCTATGTCATCCGTGCTAATTTAATAAAGATATTTTTTGTGTAAAACAAAAAAAAAAAAACTCGTATATCATACTATTCAAGTACAATTATCCAAAGCAAAAGTCATTTACTCTCAATTTGGGTATTAAACATAGAATCAAGCAAAATGCTTCAACGTATACCATCATGCCTCCACAATTGTAAAAATTGACATCCAGCGAGATTCAAAGCCTACCATGTCCTGTGGTTATCCTTCACAACTAAATAACTATGAAACCAAGAGACAAAGCATAGGACTGGACAAAAACATATGATTCCTACTTTACTAGCATACAGACAATGAAGAAACCTAACAAAGCAATGCATCACAAAAGATAAGAATCCCTACTACTCATCCAATGAAAACATACAAACTAATAATCCAAAACTGTTTTGGGCCTCAATCAATAAACTGCTAAATGCAGGACAAGCTACACAGCCAACACCAAGCACATAAAAACAAAATACTACCACAGACAACTAATTAAATTTCCACATTATACAGATAGTACAGTCATTAACCAACAAGGTGACTCATCAAGCTACTGAAGTCCCTCCTCAATCAAATAACCCCCTTCAACATTCTCCTTCCAACCACTTATGACAGATACCATAAAAATACCTCAAAAATTAAAGCCTACTACAAATGCCCCAACAGTTTATCTGCTGAAAGTCTTTAAATATCAGCTGAGGCTATTGTATATCCAGTTTCAATTCTGATAAATTGATCCACAAATGAAAATAAAGTCCACTTGCTATGGAAAAATCATTCATTATACCCCCAGATAAGGATGGAATCAATATGGATCTTTCAAAGTATTAGACAATTGCTATTTTAACTACCCTAACAAAAACATTAATAAAAATGTACTTAATGCAACTTCTCAACTATTTAATCCATAGCATCTGTCTTCAACTCAACACGGCTTCCATCCTCATTGCAGCACAACTACTGATTTGCTGAATTTTGATACTGTCAACACCAACAAAAATGTCAGAGGCATAGTCTCCACCCCCTTACTAGGCTTATCAAAAGCTTCTGATACAGTCTCCTACCAGAAACTAGTTTCATAGCTGCATCTCAAACTAAGCAAAAGTGGAATGGAAAGATGATTTCTCCATCATTTGACAAGAAGTACTGGAATCCCACAAGGATCTATACTAGACACTATACTTTTCAATACATTTATCTGTGACCTGCTACAAAAATGTATCACACAGTCCACATTCACTAGACTCTAATTTTCCTCTGCCAAATCTTTCTAAATGCCAAGACCTTACACAGCATTCCTTATAAACTGAAACATGACTAAATATCTCACAAAAAAAATACTGCTATTTGCCCCAAACACATCTCTACCAAAACAACACTATTTAACCATCATTTCTGCAAATTAACACCTTGACAGAACACGTAAACCACACAAAATTACTGGGGGTCATCACAGAGGACCAGCTGTTATAATGACTACCATGTTTTACATGTGGTTAAAAAAATCATCATAAACAAGGTGCATTATACAGAGTAAAAAACTACTTCACTGACATAACCAGAAGACGTATAATCTCTACTTTTGTACTGCCATATCTCCTCTCTGCTGCCTCAATCCATGCTAACCTTTAAGTCTCATAATTGTCTAAACTTGAGAAATGTTATAAAATAGTCAAACTATGTCAACAGAACACACCACTGCCTAGCCCACATAAAATTAAACTGGTTAGAGCTACCACATCACACATATAATGTAAAATTCTCTGAACCTGTTTTATACTTTATCTTAATTACAGTATTAGCATTTTTTGCCCTGCTTAGTCCCTTCCCTCACCTCTCAGCTAACGACAATGCACAAACTTCCCTATAAGCCAAAGAATTGCATAACATAATAAGATTTTAATACAACACTACTCCTTTAACAGAATGTTAAGCTCTAAAGAAAAATCACTAATCACTATAACTAAATCATCTAAAATGGCAGGTGACTATATATTTAAATATTGTAACTAAACTAAGGAACCAAATCTTACTACCACTGAAATCCATTCAGTATGCAAATTCATTTAAAATACAACTAAAATCCATTCAGTATGCAAATTCATTTAAAACACAACTAAAACTTCACCTATCATATCAATGGATCTGCCCCATACATCTCCAAAACAAATGCTGCTATTATCTTTAGCCTGCCATATTGTCAGACCATTTTTCTTCAGAATTCTAGCCCCACAGCTGGTCTTCACCTATACTTGAATAGCTTTGCCAGTGTGTGTGTGTGTGTGTGTGTGTGTGTGTGTGTGTGTGTATATATATATATATATATATATATATATATATATATATATATATATATATATATATATATACACACACACACATACATATAGATATATATCTATATCTACATGCACACACACACACACATATATATATATATATATATATATATATATATATATATATAAAATATATATTATATATGTGTGTGTGTGTGTGTGTGTGTGACACACATATAATGTAAAATTCTCTGAACCTGTTTTATACTTCCAGTCTTAACTAAAATATTAGCATTTTCTGCCTTAGTTACTTCCCTCACCTCCATTTTCTTGAATTTCTAAGCACTAAACTCACAATCTATTTTTCTGACATACCCACAAACAAACCTCTCCAAATGTTCAATGTTAAACATCTACTAATGCATAACTATGTTTTATAATGTAACGGTTGCTATGGTCTTTACCTCAAAAATATAAACTACAGGGGTTGATTTTCACCTTTGGTTATTGGTTAGGCTTGTAATATTCTGCATACTGATAGACTAGTATTTACCTATGAATGTAATATTAAAGCCTTAATCCGTCGTCTTCCACCCCTCCATAAGGCAACCCATGGAACACGAGATGCTCTAGTCAAAGCTGATTTACCCATACTGAAGATGGGATCTAACCTTCTCTCTAACAGCTTCACACATCTGGATGCATTTGAGGGGACAACCACAGTGCATGAATACACTCATGTAACCTGAATAACATTATAGATACATATTTATAATAATGAAGCACAATTAAAAGCAATGAAATTTCATGAGCATATACATGTCATGAGAAACAAGGTTTCAACTCACAGCATGTGGGCTTACTTTATATTTTCATTTTTTTGTGTGTTTTGTATAATTCAGTGATATGCATTTTACCATAAATGAGCCACTGTTCAAATAAAGTATGTGCTGAATCTCTAAAGACTGCAGCTGTAGTTCATGGAAAAGCAGTAGTTTAAGTGTGATTAGGTGGAATACTAATTACATATACTAATTACACGAGGAGCTATCCTTTACTCCAAGGTATGGTGATCTTAGACTTTGAGAATGCTCTTGTATGTGTTTGCGCATTTGTGTGCGTGTAGATATATATATATATATATATATATATATATATATGTATAGAGAGGGAGAGCTATAAATCTATCAAATCTGTTGAAGACCTGACAACTTAATAAGCCATGGTTTAAAGAAGCAATTCCAGCCTGGATCTTACATAAGAAGTTGTGACAGTGGCCCATTTTAGTAATTCATATGCCAATATCTACAGCAGTTGTTCCTGTAAAACTAGTTTTCCCTTTTTGTTGACATATGTGTGTGTGTGTGTGTGTATATATTATTTACTTTATTTATTTATTTATTTTATATTATATTTGTTGACCGGGCTAGTCTAACTGGATATGTGTCCATTTTCAGTAGAGGCCCGGGGAGAAAAGCTCCAAACATGAATAGTGACAATGTTAAACATATGTAAACAAGACATTTAAAATCACATAAAATGAAAACATTGGTAAAAAGAAATTATAATACTCAGGTTATAAACTCTAAAAATAATACTGTAAAAATTATACTAAAAAAAACAAAATTATTAGAGTAAAGAAAACAATTATACTAAATACAATAGTGGGTACGAGTACAACCCAATAAAGAGAGAGAAAGGGTTTTATGTTATATAAAATTACTAAGAAAAGAGTAGTACCTAGATTAGGTGGCATAGGATAGAGGAGTAGGGAAAGGTGTTAGAGAAGGAAGGGGGAAAGATATCAGTCTGGGTTAGCACATTGGCAAAGCCAATGAGTTTTAAGATGTTCTTTGAGGTGTTTTTTAAATAGAGGAGTAGACGCTAAGATTGATAGTTCAGAAGGAAGTTGATTCCAGTTTTTACCTGCTGTGTTAGAGAAAAGTGAGTCACCAGCTTTGTTGTTGGATTTAGTTGTGGAAACTAGGAGTTTATTAGCAGAGCGTAGTGTAGCAATATTTTTATATGGTGTAATCAGATTAGAAAGGATAGGGGTGTTGTTAGGGATGTATAGGATCATTTGAGTGATAAGTAATTGTTGACAGAGTATATTCTAGCCATCCAAGTTGTTTGAGGTTGAGGCAGTGGTGAGTTTTGAAGGGGGAGCATGTAATGACTCTAGCTATGCTATTATAACAGGTGACAAGTTTGGAGAGGTTATTTTTTGATAGGTTAGTATATATAGCAGAGGCATAGAAAAGGGTAGAAATGAGGTGGGTTTGTGCAATAGTTTTCCTGACAGTAGGGGTAAGGAAGGGTTTAATTCTATAGAGGGTACCAAGTTTTTTGTTAATGGACATTATGGTGGTGTTGATGTGGTCATCAAAGTTGAGACGATTATCAATTGTAACTCCTTGGGTTGTAGAGTCTGGGGTTATGTTGGTAGCATTGTTAGAGGTTACAGAGAAGGATGGAGTGGGTGATTTATGAGTAGGGGTAAAAAGGAGTAGTTTTGTTTTTTTGGGATTTAGTAGGAGACAGTGTTCCATAAGCCAGTTTTCAACATTATGAAGAACAGTTTGGGTGAGGGACTGGAGAGAGTCTATGTTCTTGTCTGAACAAATTAAGGTGGAATCGTCTGCATATTGAATGCAGGTGGCTTGAGGAATATTTATGTGTAGATCGTTAATAAATAAGGAAAACAGAAGGGGACCTAAGATGGAGCCTTGGGGTACCCCAATATTAACAGGAAGTAGTGAAGACAGATTGTTATCCCAAAGGACTGCTTGCTGTCTATTATTCAGATAAGACGTAAACCATTGTAATGCTTGTGGTTCAAGAGGAAGGATCTTTAGTTTGTCTAAAAGTAAGTTATGGTTAACCATATCAACGGCTTTTGACAGGTCAATAAATAGTGCAGAGGAAAAGGAGTTATTGTTGCGATTTTTATTTATATAGACTGTGAAAGATAGTAGGGCAGTTGTAGTGCTATGGAATGGTCTGAAGCCATGTTGGCAGTTGACTAATTGGTTATTTTGTAGTAGGTAGTTAAGTAGTTGTTTGTGAATACATTTTTCCATAATCTTAGCTATTGGGGGGAGTAAGGCAATAGGCTGAAAGATAGATAGCTCAGTAGAAGACCCTCCTTTATGTAGAGGGATGATGTGGGATACTTTCCATATGGATGGAATTTTGCCTTCTGAGATGGTTCTGTTAATAAGGATAGAGATGGGATAGTCTATAGCTTTTGCAGCAATTTGTAGGTATTCAGATGGGAGACGGTCAGCAGAAGAGGTACAAGGTTTCAGTTTTTGAAGTAGCTTAAGGATGAGAGAGGTAGGTACAGGTTGTATTTGAAAGGTAGGTGATATAGTCTTGGAAGAATTTATTGCAGAAGCAGTAAAGGGAGGTAAAGAATTGGCTAGGGTTTGAATGGCTTCTGTAAAGTAAGTGTTAAAGGCATCAGGGACCTGGTTGGAGTTATTATGGTGAAAACCTACAGGGGCAGGGGTAGCAGAGTGACCTGGATGAAGAAGTTTGTTAATCCCTGACCAAAATATTTGTGGAGTTTGTTGACTGGTTTGTTGTAGGTGAAGGTAGAAGTCTTTTTTGTCTTTGAGAAGATCTTTCTTGGTGGCATTTCTTAACTGCTTAAAGTGGAGTTGATCTGATGGCCATTTGGTAGCTCTCCATTTAGCCCAGATTTTATTTCTAAGGAGCATCTTTTGTCTAGTTTGTTTTGTGAGCCATGGGGCAGGTTTGGATCTTATTCTAGTAGAATGAAGAGGAGCATGGTAATCTAGGATTTGAAGAAAGTTTGTATTAAAATAGTTAACTGCATTGTCTAGTTCAAGATGGGTTAGTGGTGACCAGTCACATGCTTGCAGTTCATTTAGGAAGGTATGTGGGTTAAAGAATTTTTTTGAACGGGAGGTTTTAAGATTATGAGTAGTTGGGATATGTACTTTTTGTCTAATAATGTAGGTAAGCATGTGGTCGCTGATATCGTCGGGAAGGGTTCCTGGAGTACAAGTTTCAGGGTGTGTATTAATAAGGATCCAGTCAAGAATTCTAGTAGGAGTTGATATTAATTGTGAGAATCCAAAGAGATTTATGTGGTTAATAGGGTTAGTGGAGCTGCAGGAGGACCAGTCGATGTTAAAGTCACCCAGTATAATGGTCTCCTGGGGTAGTTGGGTAGAAAAATAGCTAAGCGAGTTTTCAAGAGTATTAGTATTGTTACCTGGGGGGAGACGCATGCAGATTAGATAGATAGATTTGGTGTTATTGATTTGGAGTTTGGTAGTCAGGAGTTCGGCTTTGGTGTCAAATGAAGGATGCACATTGAAAGGGGAAATTTGGAGATTAGATTTATAGAGAATGGCTATACCACTGCCTTTTTTGGTTATACGGTCATATCTAAGGATGTTGTAGCCAGGAGGGCTAATTTCCTGGTCTAGTGTGGATTGTTTTAGTCAAGTCTCTGTAAGACATAGGATATCAAATGAGTACACATCAAGGAGTGCATGCAGGTGGGAAATTTTGTTGTTGATACTTCTAACATTAAGGTGAACTATCAGGAGGGAGTTAGGTGGTTTAGTTAATGAAGAAATCATAAGCACTGATAAGTTGTTAAGGTTATTGGTATAGTCAGTATTGGGGCCTGGGTTTGGATGAATATCACCATCTAGGAGGGGGTGTTGCTGGGGATTTTTTAGAAATTTAAGGATTTTGAAGAAGTTATTAAATGTTTTTTTGGAGGTGAAATAATTAAAATGAGATGTTCTATGGAATTTTGATAGTATATAGTTAGAAGTACTGGTTATATTACAGTGGTTAAGGGAGTAAATATAGGAATAAGGTAATGTTTGTTGTAAGTGATGGTTTTGTTCTGGTAGAGAAAGATTTTCAAAGAGGGTGAGTGAATAAGGTATGGTAAGAGAGGTTATTAAGATAGTTAAGAGTAGTATGTTTTTGAAAATGGTTTTAAGTGAAGGGGCCATATTTATAGGAAGTTGTAAGTTAAGAATAGGTAGTGAAAGTAGGAGAAATAGAGAAAAAGGAGAGTATTATGAGAGATAGATCTAGGTTAGAAATTATACAGAGAAGAAATTAGTGGAGAATGTTAATATATATATATATATATATATATATATATATATATATATATATATATATATATATACACACACACACACACACATATAGACATTTAGCTGCTGCTGTACTGAAGCTTAGCAGAAGATAGGTGCATACCACTGTGATAATTGGTAAAGTAATGCTGCTATAGTTTGTACATTTTGTAAATATCTATTATGACAGCCACCGACACCAAGACTACATTATACAGCATAGCCATTTTAAAAAGTATGCATCCCATAATTACTTTAAGCCTAATATTGTATATTGTATAAATATCTATTATGACAGCCACTGTTGGGTACTTATGTATTATCGCAACCAGATTTTTGCGGCAGTGCCGGATGGTTCCCGCTCATGAAAAATGTTTGTTAATGTTGTCAAACTGTAAAGTAGTGTGTTTTCTTTAACAGTGCAGGTTGATTTCTGGACTGCTATCAATACAAAGTGCAAAACACACTGCTGTGGTTTCTTCATGGTGTTTACTGGCACCATGTCGCTTCCTGCAAATCTGGCTGCTGGATGTTCCTTCTTTCAGCCAGCGAATGCTGTAAAGTGTCGGTCATTACCTTCATGTGGGAATCACAGCTGTGTAATTTTTGTCCTGTGACTCGCATAACACAGTACGGCAGTAATGACATCAGAAATCAGTTCAGTATATTCCCCCCGACCATGCCACTATCGCAAAAGCAAACCAAATCAGTACTGCCAACTTCTTCCTTGACAAAGAAACCCATAACCTAGTGTCACCATAATCCACCCTCACTTTTTCAAACCATTAGTTAGGGCAATCTCACATTGCACTGCTTGCTTTCAAGAATGTATACACATTTGTGAGAAACTATGACTTTACCAAAAAGTTATGTCCTGTGTCTGTGTTCTCCTTCTGTGAAGAAGTCTTACCTGATGACTCCAAACCTTGCATTCATCAGAAAGGCAGCATCCATGACAATCGAAGCGTAATTCACGCCAAACACCCCTAGGATTGTTGACATTTTTTCTGCTCCTGCAGGTAATCCACACTCTTTGAAATGTAAAACGGAGTATCAATCACGCCTTACAGTGTTTCATGCAGTCATTTCTTTTCAAGTAGGGGCATTTCGCAACCGCAAAAATCTGGCTGCGATAATACGTAAGTACCGCCACTGACACCAAGACTACATTATACAGCATAGCCATTTTAAAAATGTATGCATCCAATAATGCACTGCACTTTGAACCTAGTATTTTTGTTGACTGAAGTGTTAATATCTTTTCTACAGAGTTGCCATTTTATACAGATTGAAAGTCACCTGTTTGATTAAAATGCTAGTGTATCCTGACATTTCTGACACTGCCATTTATTACACTTAACAATAGTTATTCATGACGTCAGAACAGTGTCTTTTGTGAATGTTACTTATTTATTTTTTTGGTGTAGTTTGTCAGTCTGTAGTGCTAATTTCTGAACTTTACAGTTGCTTGTTTTTAGAAATAGTATCTTCTTCACAAATAAAAAAAAAAATCATACCAGTTAGAAAACTGCAGAAAGGAACCCATTTGTATCCACCAAGTTCGGAATAAACCATTTTATCAAAAATATGCACTTTTTACTTCACAAAGTGGTAATTTTACTGATATTAAATTGTGAGCTAAAGAAAACTGAATTTTAATAAAAATTAATAAGTTTAACCTACCAAGAATGCTTGATTTTTCAAAACCATTTGGCTGGCCAGCCTGTAGACAAAGCTTTGTATGAATTAGGGCAGAACCCAAAGTAGATAGAGTCAGATGAAATTCAGGTAAATACCTTGTTATATTTCAGTGGCATATAGTTTATTTTTATTCGCAAATGGACAGAGTGTAACATATGAGTCAAAAATTAGTAATCTCAATGAATATTTTGTGCCAAAAAGAAATATAATACACAAAAGGGTGTACTTCCACAGATGTGTACAAGCTGTGTGTGAAAGTGATGACGTTTTTGTAAGGTACTTGTATGAACAGGCTGAAAATTGTGGGTTTAATGGCACAAAAGATGAACAAATCTGAGACATAAGTGGTATTGCACTGGCTGATGTTGAAATGTCTCAAATGTTGCGACTTGAAGTAAATTTAAATTTAGGAAAATCACCAGAGGCAGCATTAGTCAAAAAGGAAAAGGCTAATGTAAATATGGCAACTAAATGTGCAAGGCAAAATGCAGAGAGAATGGAAATTTTAGAGAGAGACATAATTCTGATCAAGGTAAGTGAATGGATGAAAAACAGAGTGATTGTAAGTTTGGCAAACACATGAGGTATAACTGTTACCATGCTGAGTCATGCCAGTGTGCAGCATGAAGTAGAAGATTGTAAGAGTTGAAAAACACTTGGCGATTTTACTGTTGTTTGTAAGACAAAGTTGATTAAGTAGGCTGCTTCTAAAAATAAAACTGAAAATAAAGATCAGAAAACATTTTTCATGTATTCATTTCCTACTGTATCTGACACTGAAGCAAACTGGCAAGTGAAACTTTCTATTTATAGAACTCCAGTGAGTTTTAAGACTGATTCAGATGTTGATGTTACTGTGATATCACATGCTACCCACAGAAGTTTTTTGAAGCATCCACAGTTGCATTAAGTAGAAACTGAAATTTGTAGCTCTGAAGTAAACAATTTCACTGGTAAATTTCTAGTCAAGTTTACGTGGAAATTCATGTCTTGAGTTCTAAGTTTATAATGCTGAAGGGTCCATTCATAAATAAATAATCTGCATAGCAGAGCTGTGGCATGTGAAATGGGCTTAACTGCCAATACTACATGCTGCAGTATCAATTAGGTTAGTAAAGATGTGTTTGGTGAATTTGGTCTCTTTAATTGTGATCGAGTAAAGATTAAACTAAGACTGAATTGTGTTCCATATACCTGACCACATCCTAAAAAATACCATTCACTACACTGTCTTAATTAATTAGAGGCAGAAGTGAAAAGAACGAGAAGCCTTGGCATAATAAAAATGTCACAAAAAAAGCTCAAATAGTGACTGGTGTAAGGAAATTATTAATAGTATAAAAAATCAATTTATTAGAATCAAAAAATAAATTGCAGTCAGTTGTGGTCAATTTACTTATTTTATTATATTTATCCTTTGCTGACTAGGTTAGACCCAGTAGGCTAATGGCCTCTTTTCAGGAGAAATGCAAGGTGGTATTTATATTACTAGGGGAAATTTGGGAAGGGCATTGGGGAACCTACCCAACACTTTTGGATAGATGCTGTGAGATCTTTCACTTCCACCTGTGCTACTACCAGCTCAAATAGATGGGAACTCAGTTTAATATCTCATCCGAAGGACATCACACTCAGGAGTGCAGCACACTCATCCCACACTTATGTTGCAAGGAAATTTGTCCACCTTATAATACTACACTGCAGTGTTAGGAATTTGAAAAATTAATCCAGTCACCTGGAGTGAGAATAGAACCCACAACCTTCTGCAACAAAATAAATTTGTTCTCTCTGTTATGCCATGTGACAATGAACTGGCTTTCCAGAGGAACCCAAACAGAGAAGAAGGGAGGTCAACTGTTCTCACTTATTGAAGTTGCCACTGGGGGTACCATGGATCTATTCCCACTCTTATTATCCTTGGCAACCTCATTTTCAAATGCACAGGAAAATAATAGTTTGACGATGACTACAAACTGGGTAAACCTGTCGCTTCTTTTAGCTATAACAGTTCTACAGAAATGCTTGAAAACATCTTATACTTCAAAATATGGTCCTGGCTTGCAGTGCTATACAAAGAATAGTAAATGGTGATCCCTAAACCTACCATACTGAGAAACAATCAAGGCAGATTCTTTTACAAAAAAAGAGGTACAATCACAAGCAGCAACTTTTCCTTTGAACAAAAGGTTGTTATGGTGGTAAGAAAGGCCTTCAAAATGTAAATAAAATAATCCAAGGCAGTGTATTTATGAAATTCTGGTATGATCTAAATGAACAAGCTGGCTTGGGGTATGTTCAATTACTTATTAAACACACTAAAAAGCAAATTAAGGATGCTGACAAATGGCTAGAAATTATTTTTGATGAACAGACACTGGGTTTCACCCCAGATGAAGTTAAAACAGAATGGCTCACATTTCTATTAAGGTGATGAAGAAATGCCAGGAAAACCAAACCAAACAAAAACAAATGTATCTATATGCGTATGAAGAGATTTAAATGATTACCAAATTAAGAGCAAGAATGTTATTGATATTTCTCATATTAAGGAAGACGAAGGAGAATTTAGTAACAATAAATTGGATTGTGAAAATACAGTTAATGGCATACAAAGTATCCTAATCAGAGTGGATTTGTTTAACAGGAACCAACAGTGAAGTATCCCAGGAGTTCACTGGGAACACAGGAAAAAGAACAATTAGCAAGGTGCAGTTTAATTGTAGCGGTAATACTTCACATCAATCAGGAACATTTGAATATGAGCAAAAACAAAGACAATTTAAAAAAAAGTGCCTGAAAAGAAGGTCTCTTAGACTTATTACAGAAACAACAGCAAAAAGGGCAAACAAACCACAATGCAGCAACAAACTGAAATGGTTCAAAAATGACAAAGTTGAATGAAGGATTGACTTGGGCAAAAATTAAGTTGGCATTGACAACAAACTGCAGTACAAAAAAAGTTGATGGAGGTAAAAATTCCAGTTACTTTCAATATTTTCAAAGTTGTTTTTGAATGGGTTAAACTTGAAGTGTCAGTGTTACAAAAAGGTTTTTCATCTGTGCCAACAAAAATAGCTAGTTTGAAACTATAAACAACCTCTGAAAACATCTACCAATAAATTAAATTGTAGGCTTACAGTTAAAAATAACAGAATTAAGAACAAAAAAAGAAGTCATGTACTCACCATAACATTCCATGTGTGTTGACCCTCTCGCCTTCATTCTTAGCATGTTGGGTTCAGAACCGATCCTCAGTTCTGACTCTGCCATTTACAAAAGCTCGAGGTCTTCAAGTAACTCATGGCTTACACCATATCCCATTATGCATTAGGGAATTCACCAGATCTTGTTTGGTATACTAATATATACATTATACAATTTTACAAGTTTACAAGCCCAGAAGAGGGTCAGAGAAAAATTAGATGCCAAATAAATCCTCTCGGTCATCCAGCAGCCAAAGGCTAAGGGAAGAAGGGTGGGATGTAAGAATGAAGGTGAGAGGGACAATACACATGAAACATTATGGCAAGTACATAACTTCTTTATGTGATGTTGTCCTATCTCACCTTCATTCTTAGCAGGTTGGGACAGCATCCCTAGCACCATCTTTCTTGGGTGGCTCAAGGGAGAATATTCTTCAGAACAGTGGATCCAAAGGAAGCCCTGTCCCTGGAGACCAAATCAGCTTTGTAATGAGTGATAAAGGTATGAGGTCTTGCCCATGTTGCTGCCGCACAGATGGTATCGATTGAAGGCAGAAGAGGTAGACATAGCTCTGGTAGAATGACCTCTTACTTTGTCGGGAAGTTGTTTGTTCTGGGATTTGTAGGTGAATGTAATACAATCTGACAACCATCTGGAAAGAGTGGTCTTAGCAACTGGGGCACCTTTTTTCTGGTCTGAGAAGGAGACAAATAATTGGTCAGTCTTCCTAAAGTCCTTTGTTCTGTGCAAACAGAAACATAATTGCCTATGAATATCTAGTTGGTGTACTCTGTCTTATTGCTATAGTTAAGGGAAAAAAACTGGTAAGTCTATGGATTGATTCAAATTTGATTCACGGCATACTTTTGGTAAAAAGGACGGGTTTGTACAGAGTGAGACTGTCCTTGTGGAATAGTATATATGGGGGGTTGATGGACAGTGCTTTTAACTCCGAGACTCTTCTAGCTGAAGTTATAGCTACTAAGAAAATCATCTTCCAGGTTAAGAACTTCAGGTCACAGGATGATGCACGTTCAAAGGGTGGAAGAATCATACGGGATAATACAAAATTGAAGTTCTATGGGGGTAGAGGTAGTTTAATGGGCAGTCTTAGTAGAATGGTACCTCTCAAAAAGGCTTTGCAAAGTCGGTGGGACATAACATTTGGCCCCATTTCCTCTAAAAGGAAATTAGAGATCGCTGCTAATTGAACTCAAATAGTAGCTGCAGCTGCTCCTTCATGAAATAGCTTTGCTAAGAACTCCAATATAGAAGATATAGGTGCAGAGAAAAGGGTCAATATGATTTTCCAAGGCCCAGGAGGAGAATCTTTTCCATTTGCTGACATATAATTTTCTCATAGAAGCTTTATGACAAGAAATCAAGATATGCTGCATTGAAGGTGAAAGGTCATGTAGCCTGGCTATGTTTGGAATTGAAACAGCCATGCTGTCAACTTGAGGGTTTGAAGAGATGGATGGAGCAGGCCCGATGGATGGGTCAGAAGATCTGGAACTGGGTCCAGAATTCAAGGCTCCTCCTGAAGATGAGGCCACAGGAACGGGAACCAGATTTGATGAGGCCAGTAAGAGATAGTAAGTATTAAGGTTCTTCCCAATACACTGGCTTTCTAAAGAACGTTGGGTATCAATGGAAAGGAAGGGAGGGAAGGCGTAAAGGAGACCCGAGGGCCAATCATGTACAAGTGTATCCCTTGGTGACTCCCTGGGAGGGGGGATTAGGGCAAGGCAGCTGCTGCATTTGGCATTCATGGATGTGGCAAAAAGATCGTAACAAGGTGGCCTCATTTTCGGAAAATCATTTCCGTTATCTCTTGCTTCAGAGACCACTCGTGAAGCATCAGAATGGCTCTGCTGAGTTTGTCTGCTATTACGTTGGATTTCCCCGGGGTATGCATTGTATCAGAAAGAGTTGGGAGGAGGTCGCCCACTGCCATACTCTCAGAGCCTCTTGACAAAGGACGCAAGATCTGGTTCATCCTTGCTTATGTACCATATAACTGACATGTTGTCTGTCTAAATTGGACTAGTTCCCAATGGAAGTGAGTCCTGGAATGCTTGCAATGCTAAGAGCACTGCTGTCATCTGTAGGATAGTGATGTGCAAATGGGCCTTGTGACCTCGCCAAGTGCCTTGGACAGTCTTTCCCAGGTAATGCCCCTGCCCATCTGGGAAGCGTCTGTGGTCACTGTGGCTACAGGTTGTGGGAAAACAAATGGTCGACCTTAAGTCACATAAATCGAGTGAAGCCACCAACGAATGTCTTTCCTGCAAGATTCTGTTGTTATGAGTTGGTGGGACATGGGTAGTTCCTGCATGGACCACTGAGTGAACAGCAGCCAGTGTAGAATTCTCATGTGCCGCCAAGCCAATGGGATCAAGTTTATTGCTGCTGCCATGGTCTCTAATACTTTCAGAACTGTTCTTGATTGAACCTTCCTTTTGTATAGTAGACTGATGACCTGATGCCAAAGGGTTTGTACTCTTTCTGGGGGAAGCTTTCCTATCATTTTTGAAGTATCTAAGTCTCCTCTTATAAAAATAAGATGAGATGGCAATAAGGCAGATTTTTCGTAATTTATTGTGATTCCTAAATGGGAGCAGAGCTTCAATGTGGTGTCTTGCACCTTTATTAGTAGATGCTCAGTGGTGGCAGTTAGAAGCCAGTCATCTAGGTATGGAAACACTCAGAATCCTAGGTGCCTCAAGTGAGCCGTGACTACTGCCATACATTTGGTGAACACACTGGGGGCTGTAGTGAGACCAAAGGGCAGAGCTTGAAACTGGTAGTGACTGGCTCCCAGCTGAAAGTGCAAATGACTCCTGGATCGCCTGTCCATTTTTATGTGGTAGTACACATCCTGGAGGTCTATAGAGCACATCCAATCATCTTGTCCCAGAAAAGGGAGTATCGACTGCAGTGTTACCATCTGGAACTCTGACTTTCTTACCAATTTATTCAGTCTGCTGAGATCCAGGATGGGTCTACAGTCCTCTGTTTTCTTTGGAACTAAAAAGGACCTTGAGTAAGTTCCGGATCCTATTTCGTCTGTGGGGACTGTTTGGATGACTCTTTTTTGCAGCAACTTGTGTACTTTTATGGTTACCTGTTCCCTTTGGCTGGGTGGAACGTCTGAGATGTTTTTCATGTTTGGGATGGGAAAGGAAAAGGGTATGGAATAACCTCTGGATATGATGCTTTGCACCCATTTGTCTTTTGTTATATTTAGCCAGGCTTCTGGGTACAAAGATAAGCAATCCCAGACTGCCTCCAGAGGCTGGCAGGTGGGCCTCCTTTCAGGAGCACTGGAAGGGCTGGTCAGGAAGGATTCCCCTGTCACCCTGGTTCTGTGGACCCCCTCTGCTGTGTGGGCTGTGTCTTCCATTACCGCTTCCCCCTCTGCCCCTGGGGGAAGAATCACCGCGTGTGTCTTGAAAAACTCTCTGGGATTTTCGGAACCACATTTTACCCCCCTTTTGACCTTTTGGATAGGGTCTAGAAGGTAGGGAAAAATGGACTCCTATGGCAGGGAGAGTCTTTTGTTCTTGTTCACACCTGGTTAGTGTGTCTTTCACTTTAGGCCCGAATAATGATGAGCCATCAAAGGGGGTGTTAACAAAGGAAGACTTGAAAGGCTCTGCAAAGTTACACAAGTGCATCCAGGAATGCCTACTCATGGAAATTCCTGAACTCACTGCCCTACTCGCTCCATTAGCTGCATAGGAGATGAGTCTCATGGAGGAGTTTACTACTGAATTTAAGGTGGAGAGCTGGGAAGTAACCTTATCCGATAACCCCACAGCTACAGAACCTTGGAGAGTATCTCCTAACTCCTTCAGGAGATCTCTCTGTAATCTGGTAAAATGTGTGAGATAATTTAGGGACCTGATTGTAAAGGTCACTTAAGAAAAGGTGTGCTTTCCATATCTGTCCATCATCTGAGAGTCTTTGGAGGATGGACAGATGAGGATGTCTCTAACAGTTCCTTTTTTGTGGCTGCAGCTACCACCATTGCATCTACTGAGACACTTTTTGTAAGAAAGGTTTTATCTTCACGGGATGTGATATATTTATTTGGTCTCTGAGGGACGGGCTCCACTGAATCTGATGTCTCCAATGCCTTTCGATAAACTAGGTCCATAAGTTCATCTAAAGGCAGAGACACCCAAGTGGGTGAAGGGTGAGACCCAAAGGCCTTCAGGTAAACAGACTACTCTTCAGAAGCATTGATAGGCTTTCAGCCACCTTTCTGCTTAAGTATTTCTAGGATGTCTGCAAATGAGACATCCTCAGAGGGTGACTGTTGGAACCCTTCTCAGTTACTGAGGTCTGTGTTGGGTGGGACTGACTCCTCTGGGGAGTCCAAATGTTTCCTCTTATATAATCTCTTCCAAGGGACCTCTTCAGAAGGGCATTCTGGAGAAGATTTGGAAGAGAAGGGCTCACCCGATGGGGCATCCTGAGGCCGTGGGTTTCCACATCTGTGTGGTTGCGGTTATGCTGAGACGGACACTAGTGCCTTTGGGGCAGCTATGAATGGATCTGAGAGTGGAGGTTCCTGTGGGGACAATGCTCTCCTCATCACCTCGAAGGTCCCCTACCCATGAACTGAAGAAGCTCCTGGCTTTGAAGAACCAGAAGACATCCACGGTACCAAAGGGGTTGGCTCTGAAGCCGATGTAGGAGCCGTGCTCACCCATGCTGAAGCCCCGAGAGGCAAGTTCATATCCAACAAACATCCGATCCGAATGTCCTCCCTGGACCCAACCAGACAGCATCAGCTCCCAGACTCCTTGAGCTGAGACAGCACCGAGGAAGTCTGAGCAGTAGTCGGGTCCGAAGATCCCAGAACAGGTATTGGTTCTTATGGTTCCACTACTATCAGCTCCATGCATTCTGGCTCCGAAATCCTGAGTCGGGTCAGAGGAGGAATTGATGGTGACAAGGCAGGTCGAGTTGGCTCTGAAACCCTATGGGTCAGCTCCGATAACAGTTTGGCTAGCACCAGTGTTCTCAAAAGTCTCAGCACCACGCGATCCACATCATCATCGGAAAGCCTCCAGGAGGATCGAGAGGAGGGAGCAGGGGATCTTGCAGCCTGTAAGACTGGAGATCTTAGGGTCAGAGAAACCATTTCCAGTACTGGGGACTGGCTCTAAACCTGAAATATCAATGGTTCTGATATAGGAGGAGATGAGGTAGATGGTTTCTTGGGCTCGACAGATTTTGGTTCTGAAGCTCGACAGATTTTGGTTCTGAAGCAGAAATCTTTGGCAATTTTTTGGAAGGTTCTGCTTTGTTTTCATTATGCAGGGACTAATCTAGTAGACTTATGAAAGCTGACAAAAGTAGAGTAACAGTCATTATGAATAATGATGATGATGATTCAAATAAAAGGAAACCTATGCTAGAGAAAAAAAATATGGGAAATAACCAAGATGGAATTGAATAAATATTGTAGAAAAATGGATGCTTGGCTATATGATAACTTAATGCAAGGTGTAATACCACATGATATATATATATATATATATATATATATATATATATATATATATATATATATATACACGTTATTTTTTTAAGGGAAACATCCTAAAGTTGGAATGATGTTTTGGAATACCAAAAATCATAAAGATCAAATAACTCCCCCACTGAGGCCCACAGTACTAACAAAGGGGTTGAAGATAGAGTGTTTGTCTATTTTAAATTATCATACTTTGTGTGAAGTAATCAAAAAGTGGGTCTTACAATGATTCATTTGATTTCAAATATAAAATTAGTAATATCATGGTAGAAAAAAATGAGTGGTTAGTATAAATTCTGCTTAAATGGTTATATTCCAGTGCATCAGGGTTATGTGGATAGGTAATGTGGTACATAGTATAACAGTAACAGCGACTAAAATTAAGCTTCCTGTGTGACTAAATGGAACAAGCATTAAATAACTTTTTGAAGGACAAGTTATACAAGTAAAAAGTAGGGGTTGCTATGGGGTCTGACTTGGCCCTACATTTTACCAATTTAACTTTGTATTTTTATGAAGAAACATTTGCTATAAGATGACATCTTTTTTTATTTTTTATTTTTTTTTTTGGAGGGGCACTAAAAGGTAAATATCTTCTTTTCTGGATAAGCATAATGTCACTACTATTTTTTTTATATTTACTTGCAGTGCAGATTTAGACATGAAAGTTTATAAAAATGACAAGGGTAAACTTGAGAGAACAGTATTCTTTAAATTTCATCATGCTAGTATGTATGAGGTACATACCAAAAAGAATGTGATTAAAAATATGTATAACAGAAAAAGTTAACTACTGATAGAAATATGGTGGCTAAAATTAATAATTTTAAGGAGAGATTTCAAGTTAGAAGATATAAAACCAAACCAAAAAGTACTGTAGGTACTCCACCAAAGGCTGCCTACCCACAAAGATTCCAAAGGAAAGAAGAAAAAAGCAAGTACTGACCACCATGCTGAACAGCTTCAAAACCTTTATTTAAAACAATTAAAAACACAGGAATGAGCACTTTCGGGACCAAGCTCTTCTTCAGATACAAAACTCAAATGGAACTACAGTTTTTGTATAGCTCTTCAGTTAACATTCAGTACTGCACCCTCCTTTTCTTTAGTGCAGGTCTTAAAGGTATAACCCCATTTAAACCTGAGGTTTTGTATGCTGCTAGCTCAATGATCCATTTAGTTTCATTCAACTCTGTCTCATTAATCAAATCACCTCTCCTTTTGTTTTTATTTACACATTGTATAGCCATAAACTTAAACTTATGATTTTCATACTTAGAAATGTGCTGGAAAAGTGCATTATGTTCATGTTTTAAGCTTACAGATGACAAAGATCTAACTGTCTGTCAGGACTGCAGTTCATTCCCTAGCGGTCTGCCATGACTGCAGTTCATTCTATGCAGGAAAAACTAACTGCATGCTGAAAAACAGAATTTTGAGCCATTTATCCTCTGTAAGATTAAAACATGAACATAATGCAGAGTTAAAGATGTTAAGATTTGCATTGGGTGTGACGAGGGTGGACAGGATTATGAATAAGTATATTAGAGGGTAAGCCCAGGTTGGAAGGTTTGTAGACAAGACCAGAGAGACAAGATTACATTGGTTTGGACATGTGCTGGCTGAGGAGGGATGCAGAGTATATTGGGAAAAAGATGCTAAGGATGAAGCTGCCAGGTAACAGGAAATGAGGAAGGCCTAAGATAAGGTTTATGGATATGGTGAGAGAGGACATGCAGGTAGTTGGTGTGACAGAGCAAGATGCAGAGGACAGGAAGAAATGGAAACAGATGATCATAGGTTCATAGGTAGATACTAGGCTATCTGCCCTAGGGCATTTATAAGCCTAGCCAGAGTGTATTTGGCTTCCGCCTCCCTATTAGATTAGCCTACTGTGCCTCTGTAAAGTAGGTCACAGAAGGCACCCTTTTAAGATTAGTTTACTGTGCCTCTGTCTAGCAGGGACACAGGAGAGATCTCAGGGGTGAATTTGCGATTTTCCATCCATGTGTCCAAATTTCGCTTGAAGAGGGTCAGCGAGGGGCTATGTCTAACATGAACTGGGATTCTATTCGAGAGTGAGGGGAGCCTCTGGGAAATGAATCTGTCCCTCCAGCATGTCCTATTTATTTTTGTGCTGAGGTTTAGGTCCCTGGAGCGGGTAGCTCTAAGGGACTTGGATTTTTTGAGGTGGAGCATGTCCATTAATTCTGGGTTTGACATGGCTTTGTACGTCAGGCATAGATCGCCTCTGAGCAGGCGGTAAGCAACTGAGTAGAGCTGGAGTTTCTTTAGGCGAGCTGCATAGGACATCTGTTTGCAGCCCATGATCCTCTTGGTGAGGTACTTTTGGGGTCTCTCCAGTTGCTGCAGGTGTCGGGTAAGGTACATCCCAAAAGGGGCATTGTATTCAATTATGGGCCTGATGAGTGACGAGTACAGGGGCACAATGACCTCTCTTGATCTAGATGCGAACCCTTTCGTGATAAGGTGGGCTATATAGAAGGTCTTTCTAACCACTTTGACAATGTGATTATCAAAGGAGAGATTACTATCTACGTTGGTCCCCAAATCTCTAATTACTTCTTCCGTACTTAATGGATTACCACCTATGTGGTAATTTGTGGGCACCTTGTTTTTCCCAAAGGGGATGACTATGCACTTTTAGCATTTAGCTTGAGGCCGTGGTTCTGGCACCAAGCATCCGTCTCTGTGAGACCCTTTTGGAGGATGCTTGTGTCAGCTGGAGATTCGATTATGGCCCCAGTTTGCAGTCATCTGCAAACTGTGTGAGCCATAATCCGCCCTGTGTTAGCCTGAACCTCAGAGAAGTATATACCGAACAAGAGAGGTCCCAGAACTGAGCCCTGTGGGACGCCACTTGTAACTGGTTTGGATTTGGACATGGCACCTGCGATTCTGACCATGTGGGTTCTATCTCTGAGCCAGTTTGCAACCCATCTTGTGATATAGGGGCTGATATTTAAGCTGGTAAGCTTATTTATGATGCCCGAGTGGGGTATTGTGTCGAAGGCTTTTGCGAGGTCCAGGTAGGCTGTGTGGACTACCTTGCCCTCATCTATGGCTTTGGTAACTGTTTCAAAGAAATCAACTAAGTTTAAGAGGCAAGATCTTCCCTTAACAAAGCCAAATTGGGTAGGGTCCAGTGTCTGGAGGCTCCTAATGTCTTTGTTTATGAGTTCCATGATAATACGCTCCATAGCTTTACAGACCAGACTAGTCAGGCTTATGGGGCGATAGTTTCCTGGGTCCGTTGTGGCACCACCTTTGTGGAGTGGGACCACTGTAGCTGTATGCCATTCTTTGGGTACATATCCTGTAGTAAGGCTAAGTTTGAACACTGACTTAATGTGAGGGTTCAGTTCTTCTTGGAGCTCGTGTAAGACACAGCCTGGGACACCATCCAGTCCCATAAATGCTGTGTTTTTTGCTTTGGAGAGGGCAGCTTTCACCTGTGCATCTGTGATGTCAGGGAGGTTACAGTCAGTTGGGATAGGCGTTTGCTCTTTTGAGGGGGAAGGGGGAAAAGTTTGCGCTGAATCTGTCTGCCAGGATGTTGGCTATGTCTGTAGGTTCGGTATATTTTGTACCGTTATGCAACAATTCAGAGCATATCTGGGAGTTTCCGCCCATGTTTCTGACATAACTAAAGAAGGCCTTGTGATTATCTTTAGTGTCTAGGGCAATTTTTCTTTCAAAACTGGCCTTTGATGATCTTATGAGGGATCGAAGTTTCTTGCTAAAACTGATCAGAGATGCCTTCCCTTTTTGGGATTTTGCTCTGTCATGTAGTAGCTTCCTCCTCCTGTTGTATAGCTTATTTATGGCCGGGGTCCACCAGACCGGTCTCCTGTTTTTGGAGGAGTGAGTCTTGGTTTTATTTGGGATAGCACAATCCATGCATTCCTGCAGGTGCTCATAGAATGCATTTGTAAAGGATTCTGCGGATTGGGCTGTATTATCCTCTGGCCCAGGGGCTTTGAAGGATTGAGAAGTGCAATGTTGGCTTTGGAGAAATTCTTTACAGTGATTTCCTTGGCTGGGGGTGGGGATGGGATATGGATGTCCAGGGAAATTTGTTTATGGTCTGATCTTACCAATGAGGGGTTTACCTCTGGTGTGGAACATAGAGTCCCCATGTTGGTGATGACCAGGTCCAATATGTTTTTCCCTCTTGTGGGAGTGGTGACCAGTTGTTCCATTACTTTAGAGTTTATAAATTCAAGGAACCGTTGGGCGAGGGTGTTTGGGCTTGAGTAGTTTTCCCAGTCAATGTTTGGGTATTTGAAGTCACCCAATAACATAGTGTTTGGAGAGACCTTCATATTCTCCAGTGTTCTCAGGAATGCCAAGTGGGGTTCCTGTAATAGGGAGGGTGTTCTGTAGCAAGCTACAAACTGAAAGGCAGTTTTGCCCGCTGTTAGTTGCACATGGATGGTTTCCGATGCTTCGTGCAGTGCCACTAACCTGGAGGTGTAGGTATCTTTGATGAATATAGATACTCCCCCCCCCCCTCCTTTTGTGCTTCGGTCCGAGTTTTGGGGCCGAAACGCATGGTATGAGTTATAACCTGGTAGTGCTGGGGTGCTCTCAGGAGCCTTGAACCAGGTTTCTGTTACTGCACATACATCGATTTTCTCCATACTGAGGAGAGTCTCGAGTGCGTGCATCTTGAGGTTTAGACTTCTGGCATTGAGTAGCATTACCTTTAGTTTTTTTATCTTTGGGTTGTCTATGGAGGTGGGTTTGTCCTTTGAGCCTTGCCTAAAAAAGGCACTATGGGGGTGGCAAGAGCCTTGGCCAGTAAACGAAAGCCTAAGGGTGACAGGTGCAAGCCGTCCCTAGCGAAGCAACGTGGCTTGTCGAGCATGTCATCCCAGGCTGACAGACACTGGTTCCCCTTTGAATGACACCAATACTTTAGCCAATTGTTGAAACTGATTTTGTCTTTATACTGTGGCATCATTCTTGGTGAGGGCAAGATGCTACTCAAGGTCAGGGACATACCAGCCTGGGCTACATGGTCAGAGAGCTCCTCTATGTTTCTTTTCATGTAGTCCATGGAGGTACGTCTCAGGTCATTCACACCAGCATGGACAATGACGGAGTCATACTTGTACTTGTTTTGGAGTGACCTGAGTGCTTGCGTTATGTGGCGGATCCTGGCACCTGACAGGCAGCTTACAGTGACCTTCTCCTTGTTCAGTCTGGTGAGTGGGACGTCAGTGTGCCGGACAATAGAGTCCCCTATAACAAATGTGTTTGGTGTGTTGTTTGGCCTTATGGGCTGTGACTGTGAGGCACACTGATTTTGTGAGATATGTGATTTGTGGGTATTGTTGAGGGGTGGCTATTGCTTGGATATCTGCTTAGGAGGTCTTTGCTGTTTAGGCAGATTTTTATTTAGAGCCTCCGAGTATGTTTTTTTGTGTTTATGTGTTGGGTATGCAGATGCAATAGGTCTGTGTGAGACTGGATTTGTGGTGTGGGTGGTTACCTTTTCCTCCTGACTGACTGTGCCAGTCTTGGATTGAGAGAGCTCTGCCTCCAGTTTGGCTGTGTAACTGCATCTCTCACATGTATTAGAGTTTGTTGGAAGGAGGAGAGGGTTGTCTGTGTACATAAGGCAATTGTAACATTGCCTCAAAATTCCCAGATTCACCAGCTGGACTGGAGAGTAACCTTGAAACTGACCCTTGGACATACCAGATTAGTTTAGGGAACTGTTTTTTTTACTGATCAGATTAGGGAAGGGAACTGATTTTTCACTTGATCAGGAAGGACCAATCGGGAGTCTAATACTTATGAGAAGGCAAGGAGGGTGTAGTGCTTTAGTTAGTTAGTGTTTCCTTATAAGAGCTGAGCAAGTGCAGGGCTTTAGAAAGAGAATAGAGTGATTACTTTGAGAGTTTGAACAGTTCTAAGGGAAAAAGTGAAGAGCAGACTTTGTGGAGCCTGGAATAGTTTAAACCTGTTTAGGCAACGCTGCCCGACGCTGCTCAGTGTGCAAAACCGCGCAAAAAGAGAGTTGTAGGGTTTTAAGAGAGAGAGAGATCAAGGAGTTTAGAATTGACCCAAGATGGCCAATAAAACTACAGCTTCTAGGTAGTAACCACTCCTCCAGGGACAGGCAGGCTGTTCAGTGTTAACCACTCCCACTGGTGAACACAGAGACTTCCCTTTAGCCCAAGCAAGCACTGGTCTTCTAGAAACTTCCAAACAGTTCAGAACAGCAAATCTGTAACTGAACTTTCTTAACTTTCAGAAAGTGGGAAAAAAGCAAGATTTTTTTTTTTTTCTTTTTGTTGTAGTTTAAAGGTAACAGAGATACACAAGCAGCAAAATAATTACAACAGTGCAATAAATGACCCCACACTTGAGTGCTAGGCCAAAATCAGGTAAAATGCAGTTTTAGAGAAAAAAACGATTTTAAATTAAGTGCAACACAGGAAATGCAGTAAACAGGCTCTAGATGTGTTCAAAGTACTGTTACTGTTACAGATATAAACTTTAGCAAGCCGGAAAAATGCCAAAAAGTAGGTGGCAAAACAGTAAAACTTAACAAAAAATCAGAAGAAAATATCACAAAAGCGGATCCTTTTCTTCTCTCAGCGTTTTCTCCTCTTGGTAGGTGCTTCAGCAACAACTAGCAAGCCTGAAAAGATGCCAAAACCACAAGGCAGCCTGGTTTTAAGAGAGAGAGATCAAGGAGTTTAGAATTGACCCAAAATGGCCAATAAAACTACAGCTTCTAGGTAGTAACCACTCCACCAGGGACAGGCAGGCTATTCAGTGTTAACCACTCCCACTGGTGAACACACAGACTTCCCTTTAGCCCAAGCAAGCACTGGCCTTCTAGAAACTTCCAAACAGTTCAGAACAGCAAATCTGTAACTGAACTTTCTTAACTTTCAGAAAGTGGGAAAAAAGCAAGATTTTTTTTTTTTTTCTTTTTGTTGTAGTTTAAAGGTAGCAGAGATACACAAGCAGCAAAATAATCACAACAGTGCAATAAATGACCCCACACTTGAGTGCTAGGCCAAAATCAGGTAAAATGCAGTTTTTAGAGAAAAAAAAGATTTTAAATTAAGTGCAACACAGGAAATGCAGTAAACAGGCTCTAGATGTGTTCCAAGTACTGTTACAGATATAAACTTTAGCAAGCTGGAAAATGCCAAAAAGTAGGCGGCAAAGTAGTAAAACTTAACAAAAAATCAGAAGAAAATACTTAAAATCACAAAAGTGGATTCTTTTCTTCTCTCAGCGTTTTCTCCTCTTGGTAGGTGCTTCAGCAACAACTAGCAAGACTGAAAAGATGCCAAAACCACGAGGCAGCCTGGTTTTAAGAGAGAGAGATCAAGGAGTTTAGAATTGACCCAAAATGGCCAATAAAACTACAGCTTCTAGGTAGTGCCGACCCCTAATGGGAGCAGCCAAAAGAAGAAGAAGATGAATGCACTTTTCCAGCACATTTCTAAGTATGAAAATCATAAGTTTAAGTTTATGGTTATACAATGTGTAAATAAAAACAAAAGGGGAGGTAATTTGATTAATGAGACAGAATTGAATGAAACTAAATGGATCATTGAGCTAGCAGCATACAAAACCTTAGGTTTAAATGGGGTTATACCTTTAAGACCTGCACTAAAGAAAAGGAGGGTGCGGTACTGAATGTTTGAAGAGCTATATAAAAACTGCAGTTCCATTTGAGTTTTCTATCTGAAGAAGGGTTTGGTCCCGAAAACGCTCATTCCTGTGTTTTTAATTGCATTTTAAATAAAAGTTTTGAAGCTGTTCAACGTGGTGGCCAAGTTAGAAGATATAAGAACTCTTATAGAAAAAATATTGGAAGAAGACAGTGAAAAGACTAAGCAAAGTGTGGACTAAAACATTGCTATGACTTTGACGTTTAGTTTAGATTTGTTTTCTATAAAAAAAAAAAAAAAAAACATTACATTGGAGAAGTGGAAACTATTAGAGGGTTACAGAGATATTTTGGTTGAATTAGGTAAACAGCCCAAATGTACTAATAAAAGAATATGTAGATAGAAACCACCAAAGAGGTGCCTGCAGGGCAAACATCTCACCACCAAGAAGCATAATAATGCAAATACCAACAACTATGGCAGTGAGGCAACCATGGACCACTTGAAGTTCATATCCCATAAAACGTTTATTATATTAACAACACAGCAAGCGCTTTCGCCATAAGCTTCATCAGACCATTGAAATAAGTTTCATCACATATATATATATATATATATATATATATTATATATATATATATATATATATATATATATATATACAGTTTCATGTATTCAATTATCCAGTCAAGCTAGCACCCAACATGAAAGAAAAAAATAGAAGTTATGTTCTTACCATAACGTTCCATGTTAGTTGTCTTCTTCTCGCCTTCTTCTTGCTGGATGGGTTCGGAGCCGACCTCGGCTCCGACTCGGCCACTCTAAAAGCTCGAGAGTTGGTTCCACCGGCTCGAGGCTCCCCTTATATCCCACAATGCTAGGCTTAGAGTTACCTCAGATCTCGTTTGTAAGCTAACCCCAGCTTATAATAGTAACAGTATAACTGTAAACAGAGTCCACCTCTAACAACAGGAAGAAAGAAGGGTGACCTACATCCTGAACCAGGAAATATGCACAACAGCATATGTCTAAGAAAGAGGTGGTAGAAAGAGAGGTCACAATCACAACTCCTCTAGGTCTGTCCAGGCCAGGGGGAAGGAGGGTGGGACGCAAGAAGAAGGCGAGAAGAAGACAACTAACATGGAACGTTATGGTAAGAACATAACTTCTATATGTTAAGTTGTCTATCTCGCCTTCATTCTTGCTGGATGGGACCGCGTCCCTAGCACCTTGTCCCGGGTGGCCTAACGGAACAGACTCCTGAGAACAGTGGAACCAAAGTTAGCTCTATGCCTAGAAGCTAAATCCAACTTATAATGAGAAATGAAAGTGTGAGGAGTAGCCCAAGTAGCCGCTGCACAAATGGTGTCAATAGGCAGTCTGTCTTGGAAGGCTAAAGAAGTAGCCAAAGCTCTGGTGGAATGGGCCTTAGGTTTATTAGGCAGCTTTTGATGTCTAATTTCATATACAAGGGAAATCAAAGATGTTAGCCATCTGGATAATGATACCTTTGAAACTGAAAGTCCCTTTCTGCTTTCCGTGATAGGAGACAAACAGCTGATCAGATTTTCTGAACTGTTTTGTTCTATCCAAGTAGTACCTCAATTGACGGTGAACATCCAGGCAGTGTAATTTTTGTTCAGACCTATTGGAGTATTCTGGAAAAAAGACAGGAAGATCAATGCTTTGATTTAGATTTGACGTCGAGACCACCTTAGGCAAAAAGGACGGGTTAGTTCGTAAGGATACCCTGTCCTTATGAAACAAAAGATAAGGAGGATGACAGCTGAGTGCTTGAAGCTCTGAAACTCTTCTAGCTGATGTAATAGCTACCAGAAAAAGAGTCTTCCATGATAATAATTTTAAAGAACAGGAGACTGCAGGTTCGAAAGGGGAGAATCAAAGAAGCAAGAACTAAATTTAGGTCCCAAGGAGAAGGAGGATTTCTTATAGGAGGTCTGAGAAGAAAAACTCCTTTCAAAAAGGCTTTGCAAAGCTTGTGGGACATTAAGGCAGATTCAGAAATACCCACATGAAAGTTAGAAATAGCTGCCAATTGAACTTTAAGTGTAGAGGAGATGAACCTGCATGGAAGAGTTCAGCTAGAAAATCAAGGACTAATTGGATGGAAGCAGTGAAAGGATCTATGTCCTTTCCTTGAGCCCAATATGTGAAGCGTTTCCACTTACTCAAATAAATCTTCCAGTGGAAGATTTATGGGAAGCTATCAAAATATCTCTAACAGAGTGAGATAATTGAGGAAGCCTGGCTAAGGTTGGAACTGGAGGAACCAAGCAGTGAGGTTCAGAGAGGGCAGGGAGCGATGAAACTGACCCGACTGATGGATCAAAAGATCTGGAACTAGGTCCAGATTCCACGGTCGCTCCAAAAGAAAACGATGTAGAAAGGGGAACCACACTTGTCGAGGCCAGTAAGGAGCAATGAGGATCAATGAGGCCTTCTGAGCGATAGCTTTCTGTATCACTTGAGAGATTAGTGGGAAGGGAGGAAATGCATACAGAAGTCCCCGGGGCCAAACTTGGACTAGAGCGTCTCTGCTGGGTTGGCCTGGTAAAGGGAATAGAGTGAAATATTCTCTGCACTTGCTGTTTTGGGGAGTAGCAAAAAGATCGCAGCAAGGCAGACCCCACTTGAGAAAAATTTCTCTCACTACAGAGTATTTCAGAGACCACTCGTGAGGCATGAGTATAGCTCTGCTCAACTTGTCCGCAATTTGATTGGACTTTCCGGGGATGTGCGTTGCTATCAGAAACCGCTGAGAAGAAATCGCCCATTGCCACAGTCTGAGTGCTTCTCGACACAGGGGGTATGACCTGGTTCCGCCTTGTTTGTTGATGTACCACACTACAGACATATTGTCTGTTTGGATTGCAATCGTTCCCAAGGGAAGAGAGTCTTGAAGGGCTTGCAACGCTAAAAGCACTGCTCTCATCTCCAGAACATTTATGTGCAAGTGGCATTCGTTTGGTTGCCATGTGCCCTGGACCGTCCTGCCCTGATAATGCCCCCCGCACCCGATCAGGGAGGCATCCGTTGTCAGAGTAGCAACCGGGGGGGGTGGAACAAAGGGCCTACCCAACAAGAGCTGAGGGAAGACATCCCCGACATGAGTTGATTATTCCACGCTTGCGTGATCATAATGGTGTGAGACATTGGAAGTTGCTGGTATGACCATTGAGTAAAGAGCATCCATTGAAGGATCCGCATGTGGAATCTGGCTAATGGAAGCAGAGGTATGGCCGCTGCCATAATTCCCAACACTTTCAGAACTAACCTGGCTTTGATTCTGTTGTTGTTGAAAAGGAGTGATACCAGTTTGTGAATGTCTGTTATTCTCTGATGTGTTAGTCTACTTGAACATGTTTACTGTATCTAGATTTGCGCCTATGTAGGTAATAGTACGACAAGGCGACAAAACAGACTTTTCGCAATTTATTGAAATACCCAGCTTTTGACAAATGCGAAAAGTGTAATCCCTGGCCATCAGAAGGAGATGCTTGGTGGGAGCTGTGAGGAGCCAGTCGTCCAAATATGGAAACACCTGGAATCCTTGTCGTCTCAGGTGAGAAGCTACCACTGCCATGCATTTGGTAAACACCGGGGCAGTGGTGAGACCAAAGGGCAGGGCCCTGAACTGAAAATGACTGGTTCCCAGCCTGAAGCGGAGGAATCTTCTGGAGCGTCTGTTCATTTTATGTGATAGTACGCATCCTGAAGGTCTATAGAGCACATCCAGTTTCCTTTGCCCAAAAGGGGAAGGATGGATTGCAGCGTGACCATCCGAAATCTTGTTTTCTTGACTGATCTGTTCAAGACACTGAGATCCAAAATTGGTCTCCAGTCCCCTGTTTTCTTTGGAACTAAAAAGAACCTTGAGTAGATTCCGGATCCTTGCTGGTCTGCTGGAACTGGCTGAATTGCTCTTTTGCAAGCAGTTTTGAAATCTCCAAAACCGCTAGATCCCTTTGAGCGGGTGGAACATCTGGAAGGGATTTTTGACTGATTTGGAATGCGAAGAAAGGGGATAGAATAGCCTTCGAAATGATGGACTGTACCCATTTGTCTTGAGTCAGGGATAGCCAGGCTTCTGGGTACAGTGACAATCTTCCCCCGGCTGCCTCCGAAGATGGGCAGTCGGGCAACACCTCAGGGATGCTGAAAGGGCTTGTCAGGGAAGGCTTCCGATTGCCCTGGTTCTGCGGACCCCCTGCCCCTAGGGCGGCGTCTACCTTTGTTATTCCCGCCTCTGACTCAGACGGGGAAACGACTCTGTGCGTCAGGCGAAGTCCCTTGAGATTGTTTACGGAACCACATCTTTCCACCCTTCTGACCTTTGGGGTAAGGCCTAGAAGGAGTAGAAAAACGGACTCCGACGGCAGAAAGGGTCTTGCCATCAGTTTCGCACCTAGTCAAGGTTTCTTTCACTTGAGGACCAAAGAGGGATGATCCATCAAACGGGGAGTTAGTGAAAGACGTCTTGAAGGGGTCCGCAAAATTGCATAGCCGCATCCAGGCATGCCTACGTAAGGCCACACCTGTCCCTGCGGCTCTGCTCGCTCCATCAGCCGCGTAAGAAAGAAGGCGCATGGAGGAGTTGGTTATGGAGTTAAGGGTAGCCAGCTGCGTGTTCATCTTATCTTGGAAACCCGCAGCTGTAGGGTCCTTTAACATTTCACTTGCTTCCTTGATCAAGTCCCTTTGAAGACGAGTAAAATGGCACAGGTAGTTCAGCGAACGCATGGTAAATGTCGCTGACGAGAACATCCGCTTCCCGTACCTGTCCATGGACCTAGATTCCTTATTAGGTGGATGGACAGGTACTGAAGGATCAGCTAGCTCCTTCTTAGTGGCAGCAGCTACCACCATAGCATCCACAGAAACTCCTTTTGTTAAGAACTGTTTGTCTGCTGGTGCCGTTATGAACTTGGAGGGTCTCCTGGGAGTGGGGTCCACTGAATCAGGAGCCGTCCATGCCTTCTTAGCAACCACCTGCATGAGGGGGTCAAAGGGGGGGGACACCCAGGAGGTGGAAGGGCGAGAGCCAAACGCCTCAAGATACACAGATTCGTCCTCCGAAGGGTTGAGGGCTGGCCAATTTCCCCTCTGTTTCAGGATCTCCAGAATGTCTGCAAATGAGACATCTTCAGAAGGGGAACAGGGGGAACCCTCAGAATCATCCAAATCTGTGTCTGACGTGATGGACTCAGGTGAGTCAATGTGTTTCCTCTTACACTTCCTCTTCCGAGGGGCTCTTCTGCCAAATCAGGAGAGGCCTCGGAAGAGGATGAAATCCCACAGGGGTTCCTGAGGAGCTGGCTCTCTGCGGTCCGGGATGAGGGAGTGAGTCGACTTAACCTGAGGCACTGTAGAGGGAGGGGCGGACGGAGCCGACTGTGGAGTAGAGCCAGGCTCTAACACACTCCGCATGACCTCGAATGCACCCCTGTCAGGCAGAGCCAGAGGTCCCGCTCCGAAGCTAAGAACCCCCCTCGGCACCGACAGTGATGGCTCCGAGGCCGATGTCGGAGCCGAACTCACCAGCGCCGAAGCACCGAGAGGGAGAGGGGGGTCGGACAAGGGTCCGATGCCACTCACCCCCTCGGAGCCGACGAGGAAGTCCGGCGCCGAGATTCTTCCAAGGAAGAAATCGGAGCCGGCGGAGCCGAAGACAATTGTATCGGCTCCGGCGCTATCACAGTCTCGGTTCCGACGACCCGGCTCCGAGCTCAAGAGAGTCGAAGGAGGAATATATTGATGGACCGAGGCAGGCATCGACTGATGAGTCGGGCTCTGAAGCATCTGGGCCAGTGCCTCGGACTTAAGAAGTCGACTCACTACCCTCTGAAGGTCATGATCCGACAGCCTCGATGACCTAGAGGAGTGAGATCTTTGGCTCGTTCAGACAGCAGGGGAGATCCTGGAGCCGAATGAACGGAGCCAAGAGATGGTGACCTGGACCTCTTCCTAGTTGTCGGCTCCGAAGGTCTGGTCGGAGCCGACACGGGAACTTCTAATACCTCGGCTCCGGCCGAGGGAGCCACAGAAACTGTGGACTGAGACTTATCGGCTCCAGCCGGAGCCGATGAAGGCAGAGGTTGAGAAACCTTAGGTCTCGGCTCAGTTGTCGGAGCCGAAGACCTAGATGCCTTAGAGGGCTTCCCTGAAGAAACAGAAAGGGAATCCTCTGGCTTGAGTAAGCCTCTTAATATCAATTTATTTTTTCTTTCCTGCAGGACCCTGGGGCTGAAGCCATGGCACACAGCACATGAGTCCTGCAGGTGCAAAGGTCCCAGACAGTAGACACAAGAAGTGTGCGCGTCTGTCAGAGACATTTTCTGACAGCACACATCACACTTCTTGAATCCGGAGACCTTTGCTTCCTTAGACATTTTTTAACAGGTGTAGTGTAAACAAACACACACACAAACACACTAATTACACCCTGTCAAGTTTAAATTATAATAAAACCACTAACTAGGATTTTAAAATAATACACACACTCCACTAGGGAAAGAGAAAAGGCCTGTAGGCCCAAGGGAAGAACCTAAAGTTCTTGAGGGAAAAAAACGGGAATTTTTTAGAAGGGGATAAAAATTTCTCTAAACTAAGGGAAATAAGTAAAAATATTAAAATTAAAGGGGTTTTGATAGACTAAATTACACAAGAAAAAGTCACTTACCAAGAACCGGTAGAAAACCAACCTCGATAGCTGTAGCGGCAAACGAGATCTGAGGTAACTCTCGCCTAGCATTGTGGGATATAAGGGGAGCCTCGAGCCGGTGGAACCAACTCTCGAGCTTTTAGAGTGGCCGAGTCGGAGCCGAGGTCGGCTCCGAACCCATCCAGCAAGAATGAAGGCGAGATAGACAACTTAACATCATAATTTTAAAATTAAGTAAAATAAAATAAGCCCATTTTAAGAATGTACATACAAAATACAACAATTAAAACCAGACAATTCCTAAAATACATATAAAATGCATAGCATGAAAGATATATACTCTACATAACATATAGTCATAAATAGAAGAACAAGGGGGTAGATGGTGGTTAATCTCCTAGATTTTAATAATGGTTTCAGTGAGGCTCTTTCATTAAGACCTTTGCCTCTATCTGCCCTAAGTCTTTTAAAATCCATTTTACTTCCCTACCCTCTGTGTGATTCCTAATATCACCCCCTCGTAGGCATGGTAGAATACGATCAACAACCATAAATTTAAAACTGTGTGTGTGCCCTTGAATCAAAATATGTTTGGAAAGAGAGTTGTTATTAAATTGAACCCTAATATTATAAATGTGTTCCCCTATTCTTTCACTTAAAGTTCTGTCAGTCTTTCCAACATAGAATGACTGACATGCACAACAGCATGCCAAATAAACAACACTTAGTTCCACAATCAGCTGAGATGGTAAAATTAAAAATCTGGCCTGTGTCAGGGTGAAAAAAATCTCCCAGTTTCATCCAAGTATCTACAGAAATTGCAATGTCCACAAGCTTTTGTACGTGATTTCGATATGTCTAAACTATCTACTGTACTGCTGGTAGAGCACAGTATTATTTTCAAATTGTGTTCTTATACATAAACTTGGGAACATCCCCCACTACATACCTTACATTGGGGTCCACAGTTAGAACCCCCCAATGTTTCTTAATAATTTCCATGAAACTCCTGTTATCTATAGTATAAAACATGGGGATTCACATACCAAGCTCACATGTGGATGTAAAACAAGTGGCATAGCTGCGACCTCTGGAGGAAAAATAGGGACTTGCTCTTTCTTGCCTAAGGTGACCTAAATCATAGAGCCCCTTATCTATTTCCACTTGGCTATACCTTCTCTCTCCAAACCTATGTTTCAGGTCTGATAACTCTGTTTGAAATCCCTCATCTGAGGCATTAAGCTTGGAAACTCTCATACCTTGTCCTTTGATAACATTGGTGAACACATAATGAAGGTGCATACTGCAACTATGCAACAGGGCATTTCTATAACAACTCTTTCTAAACACCCCTGTACTGATAAGGCCACTGTCACATCTCTCAATATACACATCTAAATAGTCAATCCTCCTGCTAGAGAATGCACATGGTAAATTTCAAATATTCTTTGAGTACAAGTGTTCGAGTCGGAGTTCTTGTAGATATATAAATGGAGGACCACACATTTTTGTGCTAACACATCTAGAATGCATTCTTCATAAGTTTTTCTACATATTTTTCAGATTATTTGGTTTATTTTACTATGTGCACAGTATACGAGTTGTTTTATGTAGGCAGTTACATGACAGAATATATGAGTACTTTGTAGTCATAAAAATGGCAATATCAAGAATGCTTTGGCTAAGCATTCCAACACTTCTAGAAATAGAGTACACAGAATATAAATGGCAGATTTAACTTGATGCAAGCCATGGGGTGGGTTTAAATAGCTTAAATTTTAAGTTATGGGTTTAAATAACAAACTAAAATTAAAAAGTTAATTACAAATTAATAGAAAATATAGTGTTTTTTGACTTATTCACATGAATATTTTTTAGAATTCTGTTTTTTTAAATGTGTTAGTATTTATATGAAATATAACATGATTAGTCATGTGACCACATCTTGATATGTTGTAACAGAAAGTGTTTTGTTGTTTTTAAACACCTTTATTGAATTATCACTTTTGACATAGCTAAATGTACATTAACAAGTACACATTTACAAAAATTATACTTCACATATACTGCTATATATCATATAACCTAAGCAACAAAATTATTCTATTCCTGCCGCCCTTTTATAAACAAGAAGCATCTTTATTATACCTCTCACTTATGACACAGGCAATCATGCATTTATATAAATTAAAACAAACCACACCGAAACAATACTAGCTGCAAGCATCATAAACCATACCAACACACTCCCATTTGCAAACATTATACATCACGTATCTATCCAATCATCTTCATGCAAACATTACATAGCTCATCTGCCTTCTTTTAAATCTCATTCCTCCCCTGTATGAATTATTCTCACAACTCTCATTTTTTTCCTATATAGTTTGCTCTTACCCCTTTTCTAAAGATCGCAATTCCAGTTGTTTTATCTCTGTTACTATATTCACTACTTCTAGTATAGTTGGTTTAGATTTTGATTTCCATTTTCCAGTAATTGCTTTTTTGGCAGCCACCATAATTAGACACAGCAAGGCCTTACCATGTCCAGGCAATTCCGAATCTGAATTAGAGCTCAGAAAAATCATCTCCCTTGTCCCACCAATCTGCCCACCAGGTATCTCTGACAGTGCATCCCACATGGAATCCTTAAAGTCTGCCAGCTCATTGCACTCCCAGAAAATATGTACCCAATTACTACTTTCTTACCCATCACACCTCCAACATTTGCTGTCTACCCGATGAAAAATTCTCTGGAGTCTACCTAGGGTATAAAAATATCTATGTAAACAGTGTTTGTGCACAATGAAGTTTGCTGAAGTCTCATAGCACCCATTTAAAATGTGTAAGAAACAAAAGCACTGATTTCATTGTGTGGTGTTTTATTAAAAGTTTGGAAATAAATTATCTCTTTCATTCTCTCACAGTTTTATCAGTCATTATTTTTGATTACTAAATACTTGATGGTATATTGGGAGAAGGATGCTAAGGATGGAGCTGTCAGGTAAGAAACAAAGAGGAAGGACTAAGATAAGGTTTATGGATGTGCTGAGACAGGACATGCAGGTGTTTGGTGTGACAAGCAAGCTGCAGAGGGCAAGAAGAAATGGAAATAGATGATTCACTGTGGTGACCCCTAACGGCAGCATCCGAAAGAAAAAGAAGACTAAATACTTGCATAACTTATATTTTGGATGTAAAATATTTCAACAATTCCATGTCCAACAGCAACTTCACACATTATGTGGAAGAACTATTTTACAACAAAAATATAAAAAAGTATAGACTTACAATAAAACAACAGATAGCTCAATTGTGAGTGCTACAGGGGAATTAATGGACCCATATAGGCAGTCTGTTATTTGCCCAGTAATGCCCACCCTGTCAAGAACTATTACTGTCTTATTAATCAGATGATTAGAGTTGCCACAATTAATGCAGGAATAAACACATTGCACTGTCTTCAATACAGTTTTTTAAGTACTGCAAATCTCCCACATAGGGACACCTATCCCTAAGTTGTGATGAACCTATCCACATGCTTAAATTATCCAGTATTTGTAAGTAAGAAGGCCAGGAATTGTGCACCTTTTTAAAGTGAACATCAAGTCTGATTTTCCCTTTTTCACAACACAGGATCATTATATACCGCTTTACAAGCTTAGTTTAAAAATGCTACAGAAATGGTGTCACAGATGTTTTCACCTTTGAACATAGTCCAAGATGTTTAACAATGCTGCTGAACGGAACATGACTTGCAGTTATTATTAATGTGTTTTGGGATGCAAAAAAATTCACTTAATCTGGAATTATTTCTGAGTTCATCTCAATAGTATTTAACTTGTTTATGATTTTTTAGGACATATTCACAACCTAATGGAAGACAAAGTTAAACTTTTATAATTCACTATGTTTTCCTCTGGTTAAATACTATATTACAACTATTTGTTTGCGTTTAAAGGAAATCACAGTTATTTACTCATTGCACTGAGTTTAAATTTTAGTTATTATCAAAATTAATTTCACCTTTGGAACCTTTCTCTTCTGAGTATTGAGTTTATATTTTGGAAAAGGTTTTATTATTACTGTAGGATATTTGTGCTCTACACAAAATATGCATATTATACCGAAGGCATTACAACTGCTGAGTAGATAAAACCATTCAAGGCTGCCAGACATCCCCCTTTCCTTTCAAGTCATGCATCATAAAGCCCACTCTCTACAGTTCTGAAGTTCAGAAAGCTGAGGAAAAAAGAGATGGAAAGGCAAAGGAAACAGGGCAAAATATAGAGGCAGGAAGATAAGTTACAGAAATTGTGGTTCAGAGCACTTCATTCCTTAAGTTTTTGTTAACGTATTTACCTCTCCATTCTCCCTTTCTACTTCTAGGCAGGGCAGTAAGGATTTTAAAGATATGAAGAGCCGCCTTCCCCACAGGTTTTATATCCTACTTCTGCAGTACTGAATAACACAATACTTGTGGACATTTTCCCTTAGTAAACATTTTACAGGATCACAGCCTCTACAAATTCAGGGACGAGAATTAGCCATCTATGTGTCTATGACTTTAAATATCTGAGAAGCCCCACTGCACAAGTGTTGGTATCGTACTGCTTCAGTATTGAACAACACAAAACTTGCAGTCCTCTTCACTCAGTAAACATTTTGCAGGCCCATAGAGTCTGTGGACTCAAGAGACAAGAATTATCTATCTGGGTTGTCTATGTAAGCATCTATCCTTCTGTTTAGTTTTGCTATAGCAAACTTCCTGTCAAGTAGAAGCAATTTTCCTTTGCTGTATTATCTCTGTAACATCTAAACCTCTTTCTTCTGTCTTAATTCTCTCTACATCGTACTTTCTTCTCTCTCACAATTTTACACAGTAATACTATCTCCTATTTGTTTCTTGTTTTCTCTTCTGTCACCATATTTCAGGCTGGCTCTTTCTCACTCTCTCTGTGCCTTTGTTTTATCTCCTGAACTTCTGCCTATTGTTTTCACTGGAGAGAACAGTTCTGTTGTCAGTGTTCCTTTTCCCTTTTTCTCTCCCTCAACTCTGTCATTCTCATTTAATGTCCTAGCTTATTCACTTTACTTATGACTACATTTGTCCTTTCCTTTACTGCTTCTATCTTTTGCCCTATCTTTTTGCATTTGGTCATGCTTCAATATTTGACTTTTCTTGGGCATTTCTTTGCACACCATCACCCATTTCTCTCACAGTGCAACCTAGACAACCAGTAGTCCTTGACTAACAGCACGACCATACCACTACCGAACACCTCAACTGTTTCTGGCAGGCATTTTGTTTCTCAGGGTTCAAGCTTGCTCTGTTCTGGCTCTCTCTACTCCCCTCCTCTACTGCCAATTCTTACTCCTCTTCTCTTATTCAAACCAAAACTCCACCTCCACCCAAACAACCAATCACTTCTATCCCTTCACTTAATACATAACCATTCATATCTTCTCTCCACTATATACTCTACCAATAAACTCTCTTCCCTTCCTTAGTCACTCTACCAATCACCTCCCACTTCACAGACTACTCTCCCCTCCCACATCACAAATGCATACTACCACCAACAGCTGTATTAATATTCCCCACTCTTGTAATTGACAAAAACTTCTTTACCCTCCAATTGTCTGTCACCATCTATCCCTCCATCCAAAAACACTTACACATACTCTTAGACATACTCCATTTACAGCTCTATCATACCACCCCTACACACCTTTTCCATTCTTCCTTCCCTCATCTCTAGTTCTTAACTGTTAAATTTAAAAAAATGTATAATTTAGTAATTTTAAATTACTGTTGCATTATAATAGTTTGACAATATCGGAGAATGACAAACATTTTCATTTTGCATTCTAACCACCATGTTGTAGTTGCGTTCTTAATCCCAGTGTATCTGTTGTTGCATGCCCTTATGATAATTTGACAACATAATTCCCTCCCTCCCCCTGTTTATTGGCTGTTGACTATAAGCACATAACTTATCATTTTGCAAAGTCTCTCCCCTTAAAGTACTCACCAGGCTAAAAGACCTTTGATAAAATAGGTTAATATTGAGTGCACTGAAAGTGATTGCACCAATTTTAGTATCACATTAGTAAGTTTTTTTTTTACTGTAATTAGTTTATTGGTTCTTACTGGTGGTAGAAGGAGGTTTCCAGGCTAGTTGTTCTGATTGAAATTTAAATACTCAATAGCAAGTCCACCCAAACATTATTCTAAAATCGAACATCAAGCAGTTATAGTTATCCCTGCACCCAGAGTCATTCCTGTTGGTATCACAACTTCTCTAGCCAGCCTGACTGGGATGGGTATCTACAGACAGTGTAAGAACTGTCTCATGCTGTCTGACAATCTGTCACTTGAACAGTACAACAAAAATCTCACACACAGTAAACACATAAACCAAAATTGTCAGTAGTACACCCATAGATCATGACTTTCCAAGGACATCATAATACACATAATCCATCATATGAGGTTCTAAATATTAAATTTCCTAAACCTCAAAGACCTCCAAAACAAAACAGACTCAGCATATTAAGGCTACTTTTTTACATAGTAGAAGGAGTCCCAAAGTCACAGAAGGTGAGCCCTTAAGGCAGGCATCGACAAAACCAAACATTTTTGTTATAGGTGACTCCATTGTAAGACATACAGATGTATCTCTTATCAGGATGAGTAAGGAAAGTGTGACAGCTGCTTGTTTGGTGCCAAGATCTTTAAGATTGTTCATGTATGCACTCAGTCCCTGAGCAACAAGTACCAGTATGACATTCAGAGTTCATGCCAGTGTCAATGACGTGAGCTCTACTTCCCTGAATTATATGAAGAGAGACATGATGGAGCTCTAAGAGTGTGTGTCCATGGCAGGTATGAGCCTAGCACTGAGCAGCATTCGACCTTCCCAAAAGATGATGCTGTGATAATGAACAAAAAGTAATTGACTTCAATAATTGGCTTAATTTTTGGTGTCATTCAAAGGGTGCATTATTTGTTAGCCTGGGAGGATACGATCAACAGACCATGTTGCTTCACCAGTAATGGCCTGCAAGTGTTCCATCTAGGGTTTAGATTATTGGCAAAGACACTGTCCACCCCCACAGTGCCTTTTTTAGGCAATGCCAACCTGAAAAACCTACCAGCAAAACGAAACAAGCAAAGGAAAATATGAAGCTGTCACTGATCAGTGCTAGGAGCCTGAACAAGAAACTCAGCTCCCTACAAGTTCTTCTCACCAGGTAGAAACTGATGTCTGTGTAATGACTCAAAGTCAAGTCAAAGTAAACTTTGTCATTCAGAAAACACACAAGTGCAAAAACTGAATGAAATTCCGTGTCTCCAGACTTAATGTGCAGACAACATACAGACTATTTTCACAGACATTTACACATGTAACACCTAGGTATTACATCACAGACATGCAGGTAGATAGACCAATATTGCACATAATCAGAAACACATTTTAACACTTTTCGAACTGAACACTTACTTGCATGAGAGTTTAGTATTGCACAAGTACTTGGTTAAGACATTGCATTGATCCTTGCACAGAAAGAGACATTTGAGTATTGCACAGTGAACATTAGAGTATTGCACTATAGTTAATTTATGAATTTGCATGTATTGCACTGAAAGAAGAGATATTTTACTACATTGCTACTGCCCTAGATGGCCTACAAGTTACAGTCATGGTGAATATGGCACTAAGTATTAGGTGAGACTGGTAACCAGGTTCTTGCACAATTTGAGACAGTTTCTACAGACCCAATTGGACATCATGGAGTGTAGTGGTTATTAAGAGTTCAACAGCCTGATGACATTAGGGAAGAAGCTGTTCCTGAATCTCGTAGTTTTGCAACGTATGTTTCAGAAGCGCTTTCCAGATGATAGATACAGGAACAGTTTGTAAGCAGGGTGAGTGCAATCTTTAATTATTCCTCTGGCCCTGCTGAGACATCTGGATAAGTACAAGTCATGGATAGGTGGTAAAGTGGTCTAAATTATCCTCTCGGCTGTTTTACCACTCTCCAGAGGGATTTGTGCTTAGAGGTAGAGCAGCTTCCATACCATACTATCAGGTTGTTTATCAGGATGCTTTCTATCGTACTTCTGTAGACGGTAGTGAGAACTGTCGATGGGAGGCTTGCTCTCCTCAGCCTTCTTAAAAAGTGCAATCTCTGTTGCGCTTTCTTGACTATGACATTTGTATTTGTGTTCCAAGACAAGTCCTCATCGATGTGCACTCCCAGAAACTTTGTGCTTCTCACTCTTTCAACTGTTTCCCCATTGATGGTGAGGGGAGAATGTTCCTTGCGATTTTTCCTGAAGTTCACAATTATCTCTTTTGTCTTGTTCACATTTAGTGCTCTCTTTTGTCTTGTTCACATTTAGTGCTAAGTTATTGCCACATCAGGTAATCAGTTGTTCCACCTCATCTCTATACACAGTTTCATCATTACTGATTAGACCCACCACCGTTGTGTCATCAGCAAACTTGATGATGTGATTTGTATTGTACCTGGCTGTACAATCGTGTGTAAACAGGGTGAACAGCTTAGTAGACATCCTTGTGGAACTCCAGTATTAAGAGTGATGCTATCTGAGGAGTTATTTCCTATGCACACTTTCTGAGGTCTGTCTGTGAGAAAGTCAAGAATCCAGTTGCAAAGTGGAGTGTTGATGCCTAATTGGAGTAGCTTCATTAGCAGATAAAGAGGGTTGACCATGTTAAAACAGAGCTGAAGTCAATGAATAGTACCCTGGCGTAGGTGTTTTTATTCTCAAGGTGTTCCAGCAATAGATGCCATGCTGGAGAGATGGCATCTGCCATAGAGCGGTTTGCTCAGTAAGCAAACTGCAGTGGGTCAGGTTCAGCAGGCAGCCCAGATATTATGGCATCCTTGACCAGCCTTTCAAAAACTTCATCATTGTGGAGGTGAGGGCTACAGGGAGGTAGTCATTTAGGCAAGATGGTGGAGATCTTTGGTAATGGAATGATTGTTATATTCTTGAACTATTTTGGAACTATTTGCTGACTCAGAGAGTTATTGAAGATATCCGTGAGGACATTTGCTAGCTGCACTGCACAGTCCCTGAGCACACGCCCTAGAATACTGTCAGGATCAGCTGCTTTTCTTGAGTTAACTCTGCACAGTGCTCTCTGGACATCAGCTGGGTTGAGAGTGAGTATCTTCCTGTTATGGCCAATGGGCATTTTCTTTGCTGTTGTTCTGTTCCCTTTCCCAAATTTGCTGAAGTAGACATTCAGCTTATTTAGGAATTCCCTGTTGTCCTCACATTGTGAAGACATGGGTCTGTAGTCAGTTATGGACTGGACACTCTGCCATAGCACCTGGGGTCTTTTTGGTCAGAGAAGAAGCTCTGAATCTTTCTGCCGTAGGTGCATTTTGCTTCCCTCACTCCCTTGTTCAGATTTTTCTCTGGCTGTTCTGAGGGCTTCCCTGTCTCCAGACCTGAAGGCTGCATTCCTTGCTTTCAGTAGTTCATACACCTCTCTCGTCAACCAGGGTTTCTGACTGGCTTGTATGATGATGGTTTTGGTGACTGTCACATCATCCACACATTTCAAGATGTAGCCTATCACCACCTTGGTGTATTCCTCCAGGTTGATAAACTGGTTTTCAGTAGCCGCCTCCTTGAATATACTCCAGTCTGTGCTCTCAAAACAGTCCTGGAGTACTGAGAATGCACCCTTTGGCCATACTCGTACTTATTTAACTCTCCCTCTAGTTAGCAATGGTTTATATGCTGACAGAAACAATATGGAGAGGTGGTCAGAATTTCCCAGGTGTGGGTGAGGCACTGCCTTAAATACCAGCTTAACATTGCTGTATACCTTGTCTAGTGTGTTCTCACCCCTTGTTGCAAAGTCCACATAGTGGAAATAGTGAGGCAAAATGGTTTTCAAGTTGGCCTGATTAAAGTCACCTGCCACTATATGAACACACAAACATAATACATATAATATATATCTATACATAGTGACTGAGGCATGGTTTAAAATAGCAGACAGCACTCTGGCTGTGCAGGGCTATAAATGCCTTCCAAATGTGTAGACCAGCTACTGTGCAAAAGAGCTGTATCAGTCTACCTTCAGAAGAGATTCACATCAAGAATGGTAAATCAGCATGATGCACTAGAGCTTCTTCATGTCCAAATAACCATCAGAAAGCTGCCATACCATATATTCGCTAACTACAGAACTAATCTATGACAAAAGAAAGCCACAACACCTATCTACAAGAACTAGAATCACTCAGTATTAACCCCAATACTATTTTCCTAGGTGGTCTAAACTATACAACTAGAGACTGGGAAGCCTACACCACCACTACTAGTGCACAAGCACAGAGATTCCTGGACTTTTTCAATAGAAAAGCCCTGGAACAAATATTAGACCATCTTGCACCATTTCTTGCCTACCTTCATCACTTGTTAGATTTGACCATAAAGCAGTCTCCTTTGAAATAAAACTGAAAACAAAGATCCTTCCACCCAAGGTACCTTTCAAAATTTCCTTAAAATAAACTACCTACTCCTAAGTAATACACTGGCAAACTTCAAATCCCATCCAAATGTAGTTAACTCCATTGAATATGCAGAATATACGAGCAGGTAAACAGATGCATAGATAGATGCAGCTCTACCCCATGGAAACAAATGCAGACCCAGAAACAAACCCACATGGTGGAACTATAATATCAACAAGTTTTATAATAAAAGGGAAAATATTTTGACCAAAAGTGAGAAGAGCAATTCCCAGAATGTTAGAGTCCTTGTCATTGAAATAAACAAACAGCTCAGAAGCTTAATAAAATCCACCAAAGCCAAGATTGAGGCTAAAATAGCTAACAAAGTCAAAGACAATCACAAGGCATTTTTAATTATGTTCATAATCTCGAAATCATAACAAAGCAATGAGCTGAGCTGATTGTAAATGATGTTACCTATATTGATACTGAAGATATTGCTAACCTACTGGCCGATAAATTTAGCTGTAACTTTACCCCTATGTTCCCTCTGTCTGTCCCTCAAGACATACTTGAAACTGGATCATCTCCAGATATTACACAAGACCACGTCCAAAAAGTGCTATCAAAAGTTAAAAATATTGCATCAGTGGATTCTGATAATATCCCTGGATGCATCTTAGGTAACATGAAGCATAAAGTACAACATAGCCACACTCCCAACACCACTGTTTAGTCTCAGCCTCCATATAGGTGTTGCACCAAGCAAATGGAGAACAGCTACAGCCATTCCCCTGCATAAGGGAGGACCTTCCCACGGACCCAGGCAATTACAAACCAATAAGTCTGACCTGCCTCGTATGCACAGCCATGGGAAAACCTATCATGGAATCAATCAATCAGGATGTAGGGAACCACCAAATACTAGACCCATCTCAGTTTGGGTTTGTCAAGTGCAGGTCATGCTTACTCAATCTGGTGGATTTTTTGAAGAGGTCACCAAAGCAATGGATGAAAACAAAATGGTACATACTGCATACCTCAGCCTGGCCAAAGCTTTTGACACAATTCCCCACTCAAGTAAAAAGCCATTGACATTCAGAAGCCATATAGCTGATGTCCTTAAGGGGTTATTTGCATATATCTCATGGGCCTCTGTTACAGGAGGCTTGAAGTATCACTCAATGAAAACTCTAGCTTGGCTAGGTTTTTCTTGCAGCTTTTACTAATCGGTTTGTCTGTGTGACCTTTTTTACTCTTTGGTTTGGCTGTTAGCTGGGATATTTTGCTGACACCTTAATAGCAAGTTTAACAATTCCCGACTCTGGCATATTAGAAAAGCAAAATAAACTGGGAATAGACCCCTATGTCACCTGCAGGATTGCCATCTGGCTCACAGATGGTATGCAGATAATCAAGTTAGTGGAATTTATCTCCACAAAGAAACTGGTCACCAGAGGAGTTCCCCAGGGCTCTGTACTGGGACTTTGCCTATTTGGCATATAGTTTTCTGAAGTACAAGCCAATATCAAAGGGCTCTGGCTGACTAAGTTTTCAGATGACTGCAAGCTAGGAGCAGTCAATGAATGTTCAAATGACTTAGCCATCTTGCAGGAATGTTTGTCTCAAATCAATAATTAGTATCAAAATCATGGTCTGAAACTAAATGCCAAAACATGCATTACTGTATTCCTCTGGAGGAAACTACCACACTGAAAATATACCCCTAAGAACTGAATCAGTTGTTTGGGATTTGGTAACTTATGTAGACAGTGACCTAACTTTAGACCAACATGTGTCTATTGTTGTACAAAAGTTCTTCTATATTGCACATTTTATAAGCAAAGGGACTGTGTATAAATCTAGGGATGTCACTGTCCCACTTTACTTAGCCCTCATTAGGCCAGTCATTGAATATAATGCCCCCCTTTGGCATGTATCTGTCCAGACACATGCAACAACTGGAACACCCACAGAGTACCTTAGGATACAAGGCCTAAACATGTCCTACATGGGCTGACTCAAAGTCCTGTCACTATACTCGGTATCCTACAGACTGCAAAGTGGTGATCCATGTCTGGCATGCAATTCATCCTCTAACCCAATACTGATGATTTACTGCACATCAGCAAGTCAAGTGGCATCAGAAATATTCTCTCTAGGGATCTAAACCTATTCTGCATCATCAACAGAACAGTTTGGAGGGAAAGGTATATTTAGCAGAGGGTACTGCTGCTATGGAACAGACTTCTAATCCACATAAAATAAAGTTTATTCCTGTCTGTTTTTAAGTGACAACTTAGATCTATGGATAGAGAACAGAAAACATATCCCAAGACTGTCTCCTGTACTCCTAATGGACAGAGGCAGCTTCTAAATGTTTTATCTCATGCATGGGTACCCTAAAATTATCTATTGTATGATCCCAGTTATTCTCAGCAAGGGTACTATATAATTATCAGTCATGGAATGGGTAAGGCCAATTTATAACCAAATGGGATACGTTACTTCAAGCACAAAATAGAGAAACTGGCAAGGCTTAAAATGTCCTGGAAGTGCAGCTAGCCTAGTACTTACCTATGAACCTGTGAACAGCTAGAAAATCACCTTCCACCCCAGTACTACAACACCCCATTTCCTTACCCAAAAACTAAACATAAGTCTCATTAAACATATGCAGCATATGTAACAAAATGCCAGAACTTCATGCAAGCAGAGACCAATATTCTCCAGATATTCTGGTAATTACTGAAACCCGGCTACAAATTAACACAAAAGACAATGAAATACTTCTCCCTGGGTATAACATCATAAGAACAGACTGAATTCAAAAATAAGCTGGGGGTGTACCCATCCTTTACTCTAACTTATACAACAATAGTATTCCCAAATTTCACAATTCAAGTGCACTAATTTCATACCTCAGATTAAATAAAAATAACACCGTATCACTGCTCGCTATAGCCCCCCAAAAATGATGTAAACCCTCTAGAAGGTATCCTGTACTGAATATCCAATACCATCCTAATGAAAACATTATACTGGGAGACAAATGCTGATTGGCAAAATATTACCTCCAAATTTCTGAATTCCACCATTAACCTATATGGCCTTAAGTAGCCAATTGCCTCACCCCTTAGATGTAGTTAAAATTATGACAAGAAATCCACCCTAGAATGGATAATGCTCTTTCCCCTCACAAACACACCATTTCAGGAACCCTTGCAGACTCCCTTAGTGACCATCTTCCCACTTACACTCACATTAATCATGTTAAAAGCAACTATAAATGGTCCTATAATGTCACAAATTTCAGCCCAGGCACTTTCATATAAGCAGTAGAACACATCAACTGGTCCAATCTAAAAATCCTACCTGGGATAAAGCAGTCTCACTTTCAATATAATATTCTTAAATATTCTAAATAACTTACCACCCCTTACAAGAAAAATAAAAGAGTTAAAACCAACCATTCCCTTTGGCTATCTAACAATACTAAAAATCTTATACATAACAGGTTTAAAGCCTGGAAAAAAAGTGAATGAACAAAATATTGAAACTTTTGCAAAAGTTTAGAAAACTTTGAAACCTTATAAAACAGGTTAAACAGTGACAAAAACAACATTACAGTAAACTGCTGACCTGCTACAGACATAATCTCAAAAATATTCTTGTCCTCCATCAAAGACTTAATCCGTCAAGGGACAAAACAATTCAAATCATACCTTTCAATCTCTTAGCATATGGAATCTGAACAAGGCCTAAAATAATTCGGGGGGGGGGGATAGCATATTTTAAATATTGCCAGAATAAGAGGATTTATGTAAACATGCATTTTCTGAAGGAAGTGAAGTTTGAAACTCAAATGCATATCATTATTTAGTGACTTGAATCTTCAGTGATTTGCCAAAAAAAAAAAAAAAAACACAAATTTTTTGAAGAAAGGACTAAAAATATATGGTGAAAATATGGGCATTCTGTGAAAATCTGGATGGTTGAGAGTTATGATTCAAGTCCTTCATATAACCTCTCCTCACTTGAAAATGCTAGCCAGTTTAATACCACAAACAACCCCTAACATCCATAATACCTATACCCCATCCAAACCCTTCCCACTACTGTGCTACCTTTCAGCTTAAAAACTGTCCCTACTTCATATAAAAAAATACTTCAAAATCTCACACCATACTCTACATATGTTAATTACCTCCCACCTGAATTTTTCAAGATAGTAGCCAGTGCTCCAGCATACCCAGTATCAGTACTTGTTAATAGGTCAGTACAAGAATCCTATGTTCCTTCCCTCTGTAAAAGGTTATATGTAACCCCAAAACGTAAAGAGGAGACTTCTACAGAAATATCCAACTTTAGACCCTTCACTAACCTATCCCTCTCTCAAAACTAATGGACGTATCCACAACTTCTTCAATACCTCTTTCAACAGCTATTCTTGGAACATACACAACATGGCTTCCACCCAGCACGTAGTACTACCACCCACCACTGCCCTCATATCCTTCCTAAGCACCATCAAAACGATAGGCCCAGAGGTAAAACTGCATCCTCTTTATTACTAGACCTACCTGTAGCCTTTGAAACTGTATCACACAGCAAACTCTTATACAAAATATCTTCCCTTGGCCTCTCACACTCTACTCTCACATGGTTCAGAAGCTACTTGTCTGACAGACAACAATATGTTAAATGGCTCTGCACTCTATCCCCTTTCTTGTTATTTACCACAGGTGTACCCCAAAGCTGCATTTTCAGTTCCCTGACGTTTAATATATTAATCAACAACCTCTTTACACGTTCACAACAAGCCTTTGTTATACACATGCAAATGACTCTACTCTCATTTTTTTCCTCTGATAGCCCAACCCACAACAAATAACACAAGAAGGCTTTAACTCCATTGAAAGCTGGCTCCAACATGCTCAATTACTGCTCAACCCTAAAAAATATGAAATAAAAAAATAACTCCCATTTTTTTCAACTCGCACAGCTTTGGCAAAAGTAACTTCAAAATCACCTCCCTAACACTGACACTGAAGTAGTATCTCATACTGAATCACCTGGCATGATCATAGATGACAACCTAAAATTCAACTTACATATTCTAAATTTAATTAAAAAACACACAAAAAGTTACAACAAAAAACTTACAGAACAAAAAATGTCTTCACAATTAATACTAAAGTAACCGTAGCTAACACTTGCCTACTGGTATCACCTCTACATGGAGCACCCATACTTACAAACCTTGAAAACTCTCTATAACCTACATTTGTGCAATGCTATAACTGTGCTTTCTGGTTCAAATCTTTATACCATCTAAAACAGTTCACTTTCCTCCCACGCCTTCTACAATGTCACTTATAGAGGCAATTAAAAGGATTAGCCTCGGTACTGTCCCCATGTTACCCCACTGATAACAATTCATTCATACAAATGGACTCATTTTATGAACTTCTGTGTCCTTCCAACCAGCTAAAGTCCTAATCAATAATGGCATGATTCACTCCCTGGTTGTTTAATTTGATTCTTCTTCTTCTGGTGAGGTGCAGTATTGATCTGTGAACTGCTGACCATAGTCCCCACCTGCATACAATCTATGTCAAACTGACCCCCCCCCCCCCACACACACACACACACGCACATACACACAAAGCATTCTTAGGGACAACGTATATTGTGGACCTTGTAAAATTTACTAAAGAACAGAAAACAAGGTAAATTTGCTGGTGGACAACAGTGAAAATAATAATATGATCTTCAGTTTCTCTAAGTAAAGCTTAGGCAATAAGACTCATTATACATGGAGTATCTTAAGTAAATGTTGTGCTATAAAATTTATTTAAGAGCATTACAATTTTATGACAACAGTTCAGTAGAGTCTCTGGTTCCACCTTCACAGCTCTAATTCTATACAAGGCTGCACTGGTTCTGACTGGATACGGAGAGTGCCTGCTTAGTACTGAGGTGCAGTTTGCAGCATGATGGTCACTGCAGAGGAATGTCAATGAACCCAAGTGATTAAAAACAACACAGATCAGCACATGCAGAAGTCATCTGCTGCTACATTTAGGCTGGTTTTGAGTTAAGTCTCTCTCTCTGCTGCTGCTGGTACTGCTTAGAGTCTTCCCAAGGACGTGGCCCTCTGATGTTTTTCCAATCATCAACGTTTACTTCTTCTATTTTCTGTTGAGTACAGTAAAAGAAATTATCAAATACATTCATGTTGTATTTGTAAAGTGCACTACACATACAAAAACTATTCTCAGCTTCATATCCACCTTAATATACAACAAATAGTAAATGACAGTGCTTTTGATCTTTAGACTGCACATTACAGAATACTTTCCACTTCACATGTAACTTACAACCGTTTCCCTTTAATAAACATTACTAAACACATTCCATATACTACTGTATACAAACACACTCTGTCCTTCTTTCTACATTATCAACTGGCTATTTCTCATCATATCTACAAGGATTATAGTCTGTGCTGCAGAGTGTAGACTCTTCTGTGTGCACATGTTGGTGTGTTTATGTGTGACTGGGTTAGGGGAGGGGTGCTAATCTTGAGCAGACTGTCCCAATCTGATTTGTGCAGTACAGTGACATTCACAGCCTTTGTGGTTGTATGTACAAGACTGAAGCAGAGGGTACTGATTTGAAGGAATGGTTCAACAATTAGAAAAGGATGAACATGTTCCTGTGTAAAAAGGACTGGAAGTGACATTTTATATTTCATAAAAGTTCAATACAAACCAGTATGGTGAAAAGAAAATTTGAATCAGTTAATGCCAGTGTTCTCAAAAGCTCTGGTCAAGGTTTCTGTCCATGAACATGGCACATTTTACATTAGGGAACACTACAAATTTGGCCATTCTTTACCATCATGTCTTCATACAGTGCTTTAGCTCTGTGCTACCTGTACTGAGTTCTGGAATCTGCATTCAAATGGAAATTCAGGAAAAGATTCTCGAGAGAGCACTTCGCAACATTATGGTAAGCAGGCTATGCCAAAGGCTAAAGTAGGTAAGGTTGTATCATTGCTGACAAAAACAGAGGAGGACTAGAAACGGACCATTTCTAAGGGTATACCATACATTAGTGAGAATAGTTTAATAAGACTTAAAAAAGAGAAGACAACTAGAAATAATTCCTCCAAACTGGAAAAGCTGAATTAAGATGGAGCTGGTTCTGTTCCTCATGCCCATCTGCCTGCAATAATAAGCTCTGGCTATCTTGCTACTCTGAAAAGGACAGAGTGAGTCTTGGAAAATTATTTATTTACTTATTACTTATCTTTGTTTACTGGGAAAGTCTGACTAGGACAAAAATAGAAGTTATGTTCTTACCATAACGTTCCATGTTAGTTGTCTTCTTCTCGCCTTCTTCTTGCTGGATGGGTTCGGAGCCGACCTCGGCTCCGACTCGGCCACTCTAAAAGCTCGAGAGTTGGTTCCACCGGCTCGAGGCTCCCCTTATATCCCACAATGCTAGGCGAGAGTTACCTCAGATCTCGTTTGTAAGCTAACCCCAGCTTATAATAGTAACAGTATAACTGTAAAACAAAGTCCACCTCTAACAACAGGAAGAAAGAAGGGTGACCTACATCCTGAACTAGGAAATATGCAAAATAGCATATGTCTAAGAAAGAGGTGGTAGAAAGAGAGGTCACAATCACAACTCCTCTAGGTCTGTCCAGGCCAGGGGGAAGGAGGGTGGGGCGCAAGAAGAAGGCGAGAAGAAGACAACTAACATGGAACGTTATGGTAAGAACATAACTTCTATATGTTAAGTTGTCTATCTCGCCTTCATTCTTGCTGGATGGGACCGCGTCCCTAGCACCTTGTCCCGGGTGGCCTAACGGAACAGACTCCTGAGAACAGTGGAACCAAAGTTAGCTCTATGCCTAGAAGCTAAATCCAACTTATAATGAGAAATAAAAGTGTGAGGAGTAGCCCAAGTAGCTGCTGCACAAATGGTGTCAATAGGCAGTCTGTCTTGGAAGGCTAAAGAAGTAGCCAAAGCTCTGGTGGAATGGGCTTTAGGTTTATTAGGCAATTTTTGTTGCCTAATTTCATATACCAGGGAAATCAAAGATGTTAGCCATCTGGATAACGATACCTTTGAAACTGAAAGTCCCTTTCTGCTTTCCGCATAGGAGACAAACAGCTGATCAGATTTTCTGAATTGTTTTGTTCTATCCAAGTAGTACCTCAATTGACGATGAACATCCAGGCAGTGTAATTTTTGTTCAGACCTATTGGAATACTCTGGAAAAAAGACAGGGAGGTCAATGCTTTGGTTTAAATTTGATGTCGAGACCACCTTAGGCAAAAAGGACGGGTTAGTTCGTAAGGATACTCTGTCCTTATGAAACAAAAGATAAGGAGGACGACAACTGAGTGCTTGAAGTTCTGAAACTCTTCTAGCTGATGTAATAGCTACCAGAAAGAGAGTTTTCCATGATAACAATTTCAATGAACAGGAAGCTGCAGGTTCGAAAGGGGAAAGAATCAAAGAAGCAAGAACTAAATTTAGGTCCCAAGGAGAAGGAGGATTTCTTATAGGAGGTCTGAGAAGAAAAACTCCTTTCAAAAAGGCTTTGCAAAGTTTGTGGGACATTAGGGCAGATTCAGAAATACCCACATGAAAATTAGAAATAGCTGCCAATTGAACCTTAAGTGTAGATGGAGATGAACCTGCATGGAAGAGTTCAGCTAGAAAATCAAGGACTAGTTGGATGGAAGCAGTGAAGGGATCTATGTCCTTTCCTTGTGCCCAATATGAGAAGCGTTTCCACTTACTCAAATAAATCTTTCGAGTGGAAGATTTATGGGAAGCTATCAATATATCTCTGACAGAGTGAGATAATTGAGGAAGCCTGGCTACGGTTGGAAGTGGAGGAACCAAGCAGTGAGGTTCAGAGAGGGGAGGGAGCGAAGAAACTGACCCGACTGATGGATCAAAAGATCTGGAACTAGGTCCAGATTCCACGGTCGCTCCAAGAGAAAACGATGTAGAAAGGGGAACCACACTTGTCGAGGCCAGTAAGGAGCAATGAGGATCAAGGATGCCTTCTGAGCGATAGCTTTCTGAATTACTTGAGAGATCAGTGGGAAAGGAGGAAATGCATACAGAAGTCCCCGGGGCCAAACTTGGACTAGAGCGTCTCTGCTGGGTTGGCCTGGTAAAGGGAATAGAGTGAAATATTCTCTGCACTTGCTGTTTTGGGGAGTAGCAAAAAGATCGCAGCAAGGCTGACCCCACTTGAGAAAAATCTCTCTCACTACAGAGTCTTTCAGAGACCACTCGTGAGGCATGAGAATAGCTCTGCTCAACTTGTCCGCAATGTGATTGGACTTCCCGGAGATGTGCGTTGCTATCAGAAAACGCTGAGAAGAAATCGTCCATTGCCACAGTCTGAGTGCTTCTCGACACAGGGGGTATGATCTGGTTCCGCCTTGTTTGTTGATGTACCACACTACCGACATATTGTCTGTCTGGATTGCAATTGTTCCCAAGGGAAGAGAGTCTTGAAGGGCTTGCAACGCTAAAAGCACTGCTCTCATCTCCAGAACATTTATGTGCAAGTGGCATTCGTTTGGTTGCCATGTGCCCTGGACTGTCCTGCCCTGATAATGCCCCCCCCACCCGATCAGGGAGGCATCCGTTGTCAGTGTAGCAACCGGAGGAGGTGGAACAAAGGGTCTTCCGACAGGAGCTGGGGAAGACATCCACCACATGAGATGCTTTTGCACGCCTGCGTGATCACAATGGTGTGAGACATTGGAAGTTCCTGGTATGACCATTGAGTAAAAAGCATCCACTGAAGGATCCGCATGTGGTATCTGGCTAATGGAAGGAGAGGTATGGCCCATGCCATGATTCCCAACACCTTTAGAACTAACCTGGCTTTGATTCTGTTGTTGTTGAGAAGGAGTGATACCAATTTGTGAATGTCTGATATCCTTTGGTGCGTTAGCCTTGCAGACATGTTTATAGTATCTAGATTTGCGCCTATGTAGGTAATAGTACGACAAGGCGACAAAACAGACTTTTCGCAATTTATTGAAATACCCAGTTTTTGACAAATGCGAAAAGTATAATCTCTGGCCATCAGAAGGAGATGCTTGGTGGGAGCTGTGAGGAGCCAGTCGTCCAAATATGGAAACACCTGGAATCCTTGTCGTCTCAGGTGAGAAGCTACCACTGCCATGCATTTGGTAAACACCGGGGGCAGTGGTGAGACCAAAGGGCAGGGCCCTGAACTGAAAATGACTGGTTCCCAGCCTGAAGCGGAGGAATCTTCTGGAGCGTCTGTTCATTTTTATGTGATAGTTCGCATCCCGAAGGTCTATAGAGCACATCCAGTTTCCTTTGCCCAAAAAGGGGAAGGATGGATTGCAGCGTGACCATCCGAAATCTTGTTTTCTTGACTGATTTGTTCAAGACACTGAGATCCAATATCGGTCTCCAGTCCCCTGTTTTCTTTGGAACTAAAAAGAACCTTGAGTAGATTCCGGATCCTTGTTGGTCTGCTGGTACTGGCTGAATTGCTCTTTTTGCAAGCAGTTTTGAAATTTCCAAAGCTGCTAGATCCCTTTGAGCGGGTGGAACATCTGGAAGGGATTTTTTTGACTGATTTGGAAAGCGAAGAAAGGGGATAGAATAGCCTTCGGAAATGATGGACTGTACCCATTTGTCTTGAGTCAGGGATAGCCAGGCTTCTGGGTACAGTGACAATCTTCCCCCGACTGCCTCCGGGATGCTGAAAAGGCTTGTCAGGGAAGGCTTCCCGATTGCCCTGGTTCTGCGGACCCCCCCTGCCCCTAGGGCGACGTCTACCATTGTTATTCCCACCTCTGCCTTTGGTAGGAAAACAACTCTGTGCGTCAGGCGAAGTCCCTTGAGATTGTTTACGGAACCACATCTTTCCACCCTTCTGGCCTTTGGGGTAAGGCCTGGAAGGAGTCGAAAAACGGACTCCGACGGCAGAAAGGGTCTTGCCATCAGTCTCGCACCTAGTCAGGGTTTCTTTCACTTGAGGACCAAAGAGATGATCCATCAAACGGGAGTTCGTGAAAGACGTCTTGAAAGGGTCCGCAAAATTGCATAGCCGCATCCAGGCGTGCCTACGTAAGGCCACACCTGTCCCTGCGGCTCTGCTCGCTCCATCAGCAGTGTAAGAAAGGAGGCATGGAGGAGTTGGATATGGAATTAAGGGTAGCCAGTTGCGTGTTCATCTTGTCTTGGAAACCCGCAGCTGTAGGATCCTTTAACATTTCACTCGCTTCCTTGATCAAATCCCTTTGAAGGCAGTGAAATGGCACAGGTAGTTCAGCGACGCATGGTAAATGTCGCTGAGGAGAACATCCGCTTCCGTACCTATCCATGGACCTAGATTCCTTGTTAGGTGGATGGACAGGTACTGAAGGATCAGCCAGTTCCTTCTTTGTGGCAGCAGCTACCACCATAGCATCCACAGAAACTCCTTTTGTTAAAAATTGCTTGTCTGCTGGAGCTGTGATGAACTTAGAGGGTCTCCTGGGAGTGGGGTCCACTGAATCAGGAGCCGTCCATGCCTTCTTAGCAACCACCTGCATGAGGGGTCAAGGGAGGGACACCCAGGAGGTGGAAGGGCGAGCCAAGCGCCTCAAGATACACAGATTCGTCCTCCGAAGGGTTGAGGGCTGGCCAATTTCCCCTCTGTTTCAGGATCTCCAGAATGTCTGCAAATGAGACATCTTCAGAAGGGGAACAGGGGGAACCCTCAGAATCATCCAAATCTGTGTCCGGCGTGATGGACTCAGGTGAGTCAATGTGTTTCCTCTTACACTTCCTCTTCCGAGGGGCTCTTCTGCCAAATCAGGAGAGGCCTCGGAAGAGGATGAAATCCCACAGGGGCTCCTGAGGAGCTGGCTCTCTGCGGTCCGGGATGAGGGAGTGAGTCGACTTACCCTGAGGCAGCATAGAGGGAGGGGCGGAGCCGACTGTGGAGTAGAGCCAGGCTCTAACACACTCCGCATGACCTCGAATGCACCCCTGTCAGGCAGAGCCAGAGGTCCCGCTCCGAGGAGTTAAGAACCCCCTCGGCACCGACAGTGATGGCTCGAGGCCGATGTCGGAGCCGAACTCACCAGCGCCGAAGCCCGAGAGGGAGAGGGGGTCGGACAAGGGTCCGATGCCACTCACCCCCTCGGAGCCGGCGAGGAAGTCCGGTGCCGAGTTTCTTCCAAAGAAGAAACGGAGCCGGCAGACGGAGCCGAAGACAATTGTATCGGCTCCGGCGTAACCACAGTCTCGGTTCCGACGACCCGGCTCGAACTCAAGAGAGTCGAAGGAGGAAAATGTTGATGGACCGGGGCAGGCATCGACTGATGAGTCGGGCTCTGAAGCATCTGGGCTAGTGCCTCGGACTTAAGTAGTCGACTCACTACCCTCTGAAGGTCATGATCCGACAGCCTCGATGACCTAGAGGAGTGAGACCTTTGGCTCCATTCAGACAGCAGGGGAGATCCTGGAGCCGAATGAACGGAGCCAAGAGATGGTGACCTGGACCTCTTCCTGGTTGTCGGCTCCGAAGGTCTGGTCGGAGCCGACACGGGAACCTCAATAACCTCGGCTCCGGCCGGAGCCGAGGGAGCCACAGAAACTGTGGACTGAGACTTATCGGCTCCAGCCGGAGCCGATAAAGGCAAAGGTTGAGCAACCTGAGGTCTCGGCTCAGAAGCCGGAGCCGAAGACCTCGATGCCTTAGAGGGCTTCCCTGTTGACACAGACAGGGAATCCTCTGGCTTCAGTAAGCCTCTAAGAATTAACTTATTTTTTCTTTCCTGCAGGACCCTGGGGCTGAAGCCATGGCACACAGCACAGGAGTCCTGCAGGTGCAAAGGCCCCAGACAATAGACACAAGAAGTGTGAGCGTCTGTCAGAGACATTTTCTGACAGCACGCATCACACTTCTTGAATCCGGAGACCTTTGCTTCTTTGGACATATTTTGACTGACAGGTGTACACAAACACGCACACAAACACACAAGTTATACCCTGTCAGAAAAACACAATAAAATTAGTAGTAATACTAGTATTTAAAAACTACAATAAACTAGAATAACTACAAAAAACACACACACTCCACTAGGGAAGGGAAGGCCTAAAGGCCCAATGGAAGAACCAAAGGTTCTTGGGGAAAGAAACGGAAAAATTTAGGGTAGGGAATAAAGTTATCTAACCTACACTAACTAAGTAAGAATATTAACTTAAAGGGGTTTTAAAGACTAATTTTTACCAGAAAAATAGTACTCACCAGGAACCGGTAGAAACAACCAACCTCGAAGCTGTAGCGGCAAACGAGATCTGAGGTAACTCTCGCCTAGCATTGTGGGATATAAGGGGAGCCTCGAGCCGGTGGAACCAACTCTCGAGCTTTTAGAGTGGCCGAGTCGGAGCCGAGGTCGGCTCCGAACCCATCCAGCACGAATGAAGGCGAGATAGACAACTTAACATCCATTTTTCAGCAGAGGCTCAGGGAGAAAAGCTCCACATTTAACACCAGTTTTGACAAATTATATATATATATATATATATATATATATATATATATATATATATAATACAGTTCCATGATATCAGAAGAAATACAAAATACAGCCAAGTGTACATACAAGAGAAATAAAGCTTTACAATAACTTAATTAAACATTTAAAAACACAGCATGTATATATCTTACATAGGTATATACAGTACTGAACATTCATTAGCAATAGAGACAGGCTTATAGAGATATAACATTGCAAAATATATTGTTATAATACCTTTGATTTCTAGCAATTGAAATAAGGAAAGAAAAAGGCAATACTGGAGGTATTACAAAGGGTGGGGAGGTGGCTGATAATGAAATACAGTAAAATAAGTTTGTAGCAGAGCAGCTATGAAAGTGTCGTTACATTTGGGTTTGAGAAGTAAAGTATTTAGGAAAGAGAATGGTTGGGGCTACTTAAACTTTTATAAGGAGTATTGAAGAGGGAGTGATGTAACTGTCATGGGGGGTGATCTAATCAGACAGTCAGAAGAGACGGAATCTTGTCACTGACTGACATAATGAATATAAGGATACTTCATGGAGAGGGCCATATTGCTCTGGAAACAGCAGTGCATGATGCGACAACATGACTTGATCTAAGGCTCATAGTATTTATTGTACAAAGGTCTTATGGGAAAGATATGCAACAATGGCAGGGAAAGATCAGTTTTAGCAAGCTTAATGTGGTGTGCTACTTTGTAAGAGGGACCAGTGTGTGAGAGTAAAATAACAGGTTAAAATGGATTTCTGTGGCTTTTTCTGAAAATGTAAAATAAATGTTCCGCATTCAGTGTGTAGAGTGCACTCAGCTAAATCTCAGTTAACTAACTTGGCAAAAACATATAGCTTGGCATTCATTGTTAATAAGAATCAGAAGTAAAACATTTTATCTCTTATAAACTATGCAGCTTGTGAAATTTATTATCTACAAGCAGGTCAAGATGAACTCTTGTATGCAGCTGTGTCTCATCAATATGATACGCAAGATAGGCCAAGGAAAAGGAGTTATTCTTCAGGAACAGAATGTCTAAGATATGGAAAACAAACTACCAACTTGAAAGGAAAGACTTATTATTCTGGCAAATTCTCAAAACTGCTGATGCAGGCAGAAAAGACACTATAAAGTTTGGGACTTTTTCTTTTGTATGAGAGACTTTGATTATTCTAAGCTGAAGTATGGTGATGTATATAACTTTCATTGTTAAGCTAAATGTAAACCTCGTGTGCAGTAAATGAATGTCGTAACAGCAGAACTGTCTCAGTGTCTTCATTGAGTAAAGGTACAAGACTACCGTAAATAGTGTAGTACCACTTTAACAGTTGCAAGACCAGTCCAGTCCAAACAACCAAGCGGGTGACCTGAAGAGGTGCCTCTCACAGTACGACATTCCAGAGCAGACCTTTTTAGAATCCATTCTTCTCTTCCTAAACTTTGTCTATTGATTGAAGGACAAACACTGCAGCACAGTACAGGGCAGACAGTTGGTGATTCATGAGGTGTGAAAATACTACTGCCTAAATTTTCCTATCACCAGCATCTAGTGAAAGAAAGCAGGGAATTTTCCCACAACTGATCTCCGTGTCAAGACTGGCCACCTTGTCCTGAACATTTGTGGTAAATATTTTCTTCTGTTTTTCTTTTAATAATGAACGCAATTCATGAAAATGTCAAGAAGTGCACTCAGTCTTTTACTTTAGATGTGTCTAAACCATATATAAACGTGTGGAATTATTTAAATACATGGTATAATAAGCATGTTAGCACCTGTAAGTCTTTACTACGTAAGGCAAAAGTGTTAGAATGTGCAAAAATGTGCTAGTTGCAATAATTTAAATGTTGCTTTTTGCATGCCTTGTCATAAACGTATTGTACAAAAGTTGGAACACAACCAGGATAAAGTAATGCTTGAAGTAAAGACAATGGTTCCTGTTTCTATATATCCTGTTGCAAAAGATTTATTAGAGGGTGTTGCAGATGTCAAAGTTTGTACTTTACAGTCTGATTTGCAGGGGTTTAAAGACTGGATTGCTAAAGTTAGCAACGATCAGGATCCTGACCTCATGGGTCATTCTCAGACTTACTGTGATAATGGATTGCATCAGGTAAACTGCATGCTGACACTGCTGAATATACAAAATAATTTTCTCAGTTTTTGAAATTCTCACAGACTGAAATTAAGACCTTTACACAAGCTGTTACTGAACAGGGCAGTAAAGCTATTGGTATGATAGAAGGGTTAATGAGTAAAATTGTCCATTTGCAAGAAAAATATGACAAGCAGCTGGCTGACGCACAGCGGGACGTAACTGTTGCTAGAGAGGAAATAAACACATTCAATATTTTTTCAGACAGTGCATACGTAGTTAATTCTCTGCAGCTGTATATGTCTACATGGGCAAGGAGAGGGATTGTTGATAACATGGGCAAACCACTCAAACATGCTTCTGTGTTACACACTATTTGGAATTTAGTTTGTAGTCAGTCCCTTGTGGGTTGCTAAGGTATCTTACAGGTAAAAGCTCATCAGAAAGCTACAAATGACATTTTTCAGTTAAATAACTATGCAGATCAGATGGCAAAAAGGCAGTAAAGGAAGGAATGCAATTGTATCCTACAGAACACCTTTCTAGTGTACCAGATAAACCCCCTGCAGTACATGCTGTGACGACCGTGCCCTGGCCTAGCAATCAAGGGGCCTCAATCCTCACTACTAACACCAGGGAGGGTGTCTCATATAAGAGGAAAGGATAACAAATACACACAGTAAAGTACAATGTCCCTTAAGTGCACACAGAGATTACAGTCAGCCTGGGTCTGGTTGCTCCCTTGCTCTCCATGTCCCCAATAAGACTCCCCACTGGCACAGCTATAGGGTCCAGATCTCAGCCTAGCTGGCAAACTAACCTCCAGTACCCTCTCTGTCCCACCACTGCTTTGTGTCCCTGCCCAGGTAGCTGACACACCACACACACTTTGAGATAAGTATTTATACAACTTCACAGACACTCCTGGGAAAGGCTGACACATTCTCCAGCTGTGCGCCTTTACCCACACTATGTGGTAGTAATTTCTGCCACCACCAGCTAATACTTATGAGCTACCCAAAGGCATTTAAAAGGGTGTCCAATTATTACTGTACAATATTACTATCCAATTGGTAATGTGACTATTCAGTCTAAGGCTTATTACAATAAACTCTAAATATGCAATGTACTCTACAGCTTACTTACCTCTACACAAACCAGCCATAGGTAAAGGTTTTTAAAAATATTTAATAATAAATAATTAAAAACAAGACAATACTACTACACCACAGTGCTACCTAAGACTTCAGAGATGACACAGAAACTTAAAACAATACAGTACGAAAGTTCTGGTATAACAGAAAAACACTTGTCTAACTTTCTTATAAGTTCCTAGCTATTACTACAAGAAAACATAGTTCTAAGACACTACTTACATAAGACAACAGGCAGAGTGTTGATAAGCGGGATATCAAGATCAAAATGCTCACAGTCTCTCTCTGAACAATAGTTTTTAAAATCACTAACAAACATCTTTGCTTGGCCCTCCCAGATTGCATCATTTTGACACTTAGGTTTCCCAGTATATACATTACATCATTTTGATACTTAGTCTGGAGTTCCCAGGCCAACAAACTGCATTATTTATCAATCTAACACCTGCTCAGGAAACTACAACAATAAAAGACATTTCACATGTACACTCTAACAATTATTCCTTAAGTTAAGACAATAGAAAGAATGTGTTCAGCCAGCCGTTTCGGCACCACTATTTAGATAATTTTACTTCAAAGTACATTTGAAATGCTTGGCTTAGTTTTCCTTGCAGCAGATGGCAATATTGCTACAATCCTGAAGTTCACATTTTACAGTGTTTTCCTTCATTTAAGAACACAAGCCTGTATTTTACATTTATATTTACAAATGACAGAATTATGTATCAAATTCTACTTGACTAGGTTGGCAGCCTTCGCCCATCTTCCCCCAATCTTCACATCTCTTCCCCCTGGA